>NW_026970062.1:300000-549156 GCF_028390025.1 Pseudophryne corroboree
ATAGGTGAAAAACCATCCCTACAAAGATGTTAATCAGATACTTGGCTTTGTGGACAATTTTCAGAGAACAAATTTGTTAGCATAAAAATAAAGCCAGAAAATGAAGAGCTATTTAATCACTCAATTGGATTTTTTTGCCAGCATATTTCTTTTTCTCTGCAACCCACTGCTAAATTGTGCTTCCTAGCTGTTTTTATAAAATCACTGAATCAAATCTAACTCTGATTACATCAGAGAAGGCCAGGTACCCTACACCATAACAGGGGTTTTCTAAATTTTGACTTGTCTACATAAAGATCACCAAAATCTGATAACAAGGTCAATTACATCCCTGGGTGGGATTGAACTACCAACCTTTTGGTTAATAGCCTTACACAGTAACTGATTGCGCCACAGCAACACTTTGCAAAAGTCCATACTGACAAAGGCTAATAAGCATTCATCTAGAACGATTCCTAGAAACATTTTAAAAAGTCAATAATGTGGAGAGTTTTTGTAAGATGTTTCTTCCATCAACCAATGAAGAAACACATTGGTACTTTCCCATGATGAGTGAGTGCTTCAGGATCTCTTGCACTTACATGTGCAGCAGAGGACTGTAATGGAAGCATGCTGGGTCCATAACCCAGAGGTAGGCAGATTGAAACTATCCTCTGCTATATGCATTTTTTTTTTGTTAATTAAAGTAATCCAAAACTGGTATTGATATTTTTGCTCTTTTATTTTTACTTAAAGTACAATAACTTTTACCATTTTAATTTGTTTTAATAGTATATTGACAGTATTGTTTTCTTTCAAAAATCCACTTAATTTTCTTTACCCGATTATTAAAATGGTAATTGACAAAAACAAACTACATTGTCACCAGAAGAGCAATACAAAATGTACAAGTGATATATTAAAATCATCTTTCCAGCTTGAATTTCAATGATGCATTGGGGCAACGATTTTGTGAGAAACATCTTACCCTTAAATAAAGATTTTCTTAATTCCTTACCTGTGTGCTAATTAGATATCACCTTGTTTTCACATTAAACAGACTTCCACATGAGAAAGCAGCAAGGATGCAGTGGCGTTAATGTTTCCTGGTGTCAACCTGTATTATTTCAGTAGATATTGAAATGAGGATGCATCTTGCTGCCTTTCCAATGAAGCAAGTTTAATTTAGTAATAGGTGAAAAACCATCCCTACAAAGATGTTAATCAGATACTTGGCTTTGTGGACACTTTTCAGAGAACAAATTTGTTAGCATAAAAATAAAGCCAGAAAATGAAGAGCTGTTTAATCACTCAATTGGATTTTTTTGCCAGCATATTTCTTTTTCTCTGCAAACCACTGCTAAATTGTGCTTCCTAGCTGTTTTTATAAAATCACTGAATCAAATCTAACTCTGATTACATCAGAGAAGGCCAGGTACCCTACACCATAACAGGGGTTTTTGAAATTTTGACTTGTCTACTTAAAGATCACCAAAATCTGATAACAAGGTCAATTACATCCCTGGGTGGGATTGAACCACCAACCTTTTGGTTAATAGCCGTACACACTAACTGATTGCGCCACAGCGACACTTTGCAAAAGTACATACTGACAAAGGCTAATAAGCATTCATCTAGAACGTTTCCTAGAAAAACTTTAAATAGTCAATATTCTGGAGAGTTTTTGTAAGATGTTTCTTCCATCAACCAATGAAGAAACACATTGGTACTTTCCCATGATGAGTAAGTACTTCAGGATCTCTTGCAATTACATGTGCAGCAGAGTACTGTAATGGAAGCATGCTGGGTCCATAGCCCAGAGGTAGGCAGATTGAAACTATCCTCTGCTATATGCGTTTTTTTTTGTTAATTAAAGTAATCCAAAACTGGGATTGATATTTTTGCTCTTTTATTTTTACTTAAAGTACAATAACTTTTACCATTTTCATTTGTTTTAATAGTATATTGACAGTATTGTTTTCTTTCAAAAATCCACTTAATTTTCTTTACCCGATTATTAAAATGGTAATTGACAAAAACAAACTACATTGTCACCAGAAGAGCAATACAAAATGTACAAGTGTTATATTAAAATCATCTTTCCAGCTTGAATTTCAATGATGCATTGGGGCAACGATTTTGTGAGAAACATCTTCACCCTTAAATAAAGATTTTCTTAATTCCTTACCTGTGTGCTAATTAGATATCACCTTGTTTTCACATTAAACAGACTTCCACATGAGAAAGCAGCAAGGATGCAGTGGCGTTAATGTTTCCTGGTGTCAACCTGTATTATTTCAGTAGATATTCAAATGAGGATGCATCTTGCTGCCTTTCCAATGAAGCAAGTTTAATTTAGTAATAGGTGAAAAACCATCCCTACAAAGGTGTTAATCAGAAACTTGGCTTTGTGGACACTTTTCAGAGAACAAATTTGTTAGCATAAAAATAAAGCCAGAAAATGAAGAGCTGTTTAATCACTCAATTGGATTTTTTTGCCAGCATATTTCTTTTTCTCTGCAACCCACTGCTAAATTGTGCTTCCTAGCTGTTTTTATAAAATCACTGAATCAAATCTAACTCTGATTACATCAGAGAAGGCCAGGTACCCTACACCATAAGAGGGGGTTTGAAATTTTGACTTGTCTACATAAAGATCACCAAAATCTGATAACAAGGTCAATTACGTCCCTGGGTGGGATTGAACCACCAACCTTTTGGTTAATAGTCTTACACAGTAACTGATTGCGCCACAGCAACACTTTGCGAAAGTCCATACTGACAAAGGCTAATAAGCATTCATCTAGAACGATTCCTAGAAACATTTTAAAAAGTCAATAATGTGGAGAGTTTTTGTAAGATGTTTCTTCCATCAACCAATGAAGAAACACATTGGTACTTTCCCATGATGAGTGAGTGCTTCAGGATCTCTTGCACTTACATGTGCAGCAGAGTACTGTAATGGAAGCATGCTGGGTCCATAACCCAGAGGTAGGCAGATTGAAACTATCCTCTGCTATATGCATTTTTTTTGTTAATTAAAGTAATCCAAAACTGGGATTGATATTTTTGCTCTTTTATTTTTACTTAAAGTACAATAACTTTTACCATTTTAATTTGTTTTAATAGTATATTGACAGTATTGTTTTCTTTCAAAAATCCAATTAATTTTCTTTACCCGATTATTAAAATGGTAATTGACAAAAACAAACTACATTGTCACCAGAAGAGCAATACAAAATGTACAAATGATATATTAAAATCATCTTTCCAGCTTGAATTTCAATGATGCATTGGGGCAACGATTTTGTGAGAAACATCTTCACCCTTAAATAAAGATTTTCTTAATTCCTTACCTGTGTGCTAATTAGATATCACCTTGTTTTCACATTAAACAGACTTCCACATGAGAAAGCAGCAAGGATGCAGTGGCGTTAATGTTTCCTGGTGTCAACCTGTATTATTTCAGTAGATATTGAAATGAGGATGCATCTTGCTGCCTTTCCAATGAAGCAAGTTTAATTTAGTAATAGGTGAAAAACCATCCCTACAAAGATGTTAATCAGATACTTGGCTTTGTGGACACTTTTCAGAGAACAAATTTGTTAGCATAAAAATAAAGCCAGAAAATGAAGAGCTATTTAATCACTCAATTGGATTTTTTTGCCAGCATATTTCTTTTTCTCTGCAACCCACTGCTAAATTGTGCTTCCTAGCTGTTTTTATAAAATCACTGAATCAAATCTAACTCTGATTACATCAGAGAAGGCCAGGTACCCTACACCATAACAGGGGTTTTCGAAATTTTGACTTGTCTACATAAAGATCACCAAAATCTGATAACAAGGTCAATTACATCCCTGGGTGGGATTGAACCACCAACCTTTTGGTTAATAGCCTTACACAGTAACTGATTGCGCCACAGCAACACTTTGCAAAAGTCCATACTGACAAAGGCTAATAAGCATTCATCTAGAACGATTCCTAGAAACATTTTAAAAAGTCAATAATGTGGAGAGTTTTTGTAAGATGTTTCTTCCATCAACCAATGAAGAAACACATTGGTACTTTCCCATGATGAGTGAGTGCTTCAGGATCTCTTGCACTTACATGTGCAGCAGAGGACTGTAATGGAAGCATGCTGGGTCCATAACCCAGAGGTAGGCAGATTGAAACTATCCTCTGCTATATGCATTTTTTTTTGTTAATTAAAGTAATCCAAAACTGGTATTGATATTTTTGCTCTTTTATTTTTACTTAAAGTACAATAACTTTTACCATTTTAATTTGTTTTAATAGTATATTGACAGTATTGTTTTCTTTCAAAAATCCACTTAATTTTCTTTACCCGATTATTAAAATGGTAATTGACAAAAACAAACTACATTGTCACCAGAAGAGCAATACAAAATGTACAAGTGTTATATTAAAATCATCTTTCCAGCTTGAATTTCAATGATGCATTGGGGCAACGATTTTGTGAGAAACATCTTCACCCTTAAATAAAGATTTTCTTAATTCCTTACCTGTGTGCTAATTAGATATCACCTTGTTTTCACATTAAACAGACTTCCACATGAGAAAGCAGCAAGGATGCAGTGGCGTTAATGTTTCCTGGTGTCAACCTGTATTATTTCAGTAGATATTCAAATGAGGATGCATCTTGCTGCCTTTCCAATGAAGCAAGTTTAATTTAGTAATAGGTGAAAAACCATCCCTACAAAGGTGTTAATCAGAAACTTGGCTTTGTGGACACTTTTCAGAGAACAAATTTGTTAGCATAAAAATAAAGCCAGAAAATGAAGAGCTGTTTAATCACTCAATTGGATTTTTTTGCCAGCATATTTCTTTTTCTCTGCAACCCACTGCTAAATTGTGCTTCCTAGCTGTTTTTATAAAATCACTGAATCAAATCTAACTCTGATTACATCAGAGAAGGCCAGGTACCCTACACCATAAGAGGGGGTTTGAAATTTTGACTTGTCTACATAAAGATCACCAAAATCTGATAACAAGGTCAATTACGTCCCTGGGTGGGATTGAACCACCAACCTTTTGGTTAATAGTCTTACACAGTAACTGATTGCGCCACAACAACACTTTGCAAAAGTCCATACTGACAAAGGCTAATAAGCATTCATCTAGAACGATTCCTAGAAACATTTTAAAAAGTCAATAATGTGGAGAGTTTTTGTAAGATGTTTCTTCCATCAACCAATGAAGAAACACATTGGTACTTTCCCATGATGAGTGAGTGCTTCAGGATCTCTTGCACTTACATGTGCAGCAGAGGACTGTAATGGAAGCATGCTGGGTCCATAACCCAGAGGTAGGCAGATTGAAACTATCCTCTGCTATATGCATTTTTTTTTGTTAATTAAAGTAATCCAAAACTGGTATTGATATTTTTGCTCTTTTATTTTTACTTAAAGTACAATAACTTTTACCATTTTAATTTGTTTTAATAGTATATTGACAGTATTGTTTTCTTTCAAAAATCCACTTAATTTTCTTTACCCGATTATTAAAATGGTAATTGACAAAAACAAACTACATTGTCACCAGAAGAGCAATACAAAATGTACAAATGATATATTAAAATCATCTTTCCAGCTTGAATTTCAATGATGCATTGGGGCAACGATTTTGTGAGAAACATCTTCACCCTTAAATAAAGATTTTCTTAATTCCTTACCTGTGTGCTAATTAGATATCACCTTGTTTTCACATTAAACAGACTTCCACATGAGAAAGCAGCAAGGATGCAGTGGCGTTAATGTTTCCTGGTGTCAACCTGTATTATTTCAGTAGATATTGAAATGAGGATGCATCTTGCTGCCTTTCCAATGAAGCAAGTTTAATTTAGTAATAGGTGAAAAACCATCCCTACAAAGATGTTAATCAGATACTTGGCTTTGTGGACACTTTTCAGAGAACAAATTTGTTAGCATAAAAATAAAGCCAGAAAATGAAGAGCTATTTAATCACTCAATTGGATTTTTTTGCCAGCATATTTCTTTTTCTCTGCAACCCACTGCTAAATTGTGCTTCCTAGCTGTTTTTATAAAATCACTGAATCAAATCTAACTCTGATTACATCAGAGAAGGCCAGGTACCCTACACCATAACAGGGGTTTTCGAAATTTTGACTTGTCTACATAAAGATCACCAAAATCTGATAACAAGGTCAATTACATCCCTGGGTGGGATTGAACCACCAACCTTTTGGTTAATAGCCTTACACAGTAACTGATTGCGCCACAGCAACACTTTGCAAAAGTCCATACTGACAAAGGCTAATAAGCATTCATCTAGAACGATTCCTAGAAACATTTTAAAAAGTCAATAATGTGGAGAGTTTTTGTAAGATGTTTCTTCCATCAACCAATGAAGAAACACATTGGTACTTTCCCATGATGAGTGAGTGCTTCAGGATCTCTTGCACTTACATGTGCAGCAGAGGACTGTAATGGAAGCATGCTGGGTCCATAACCCAGAGGTAGGCAGATTGAAACTATCCTCTGCTATATGCATTTTTTTTTGTTAATTAAAGTAATCCAAAACTGGTATTGATATTTTTGCTCTTTTATTTTTACTTAAAGTACAATAACTTTTACCATTTTAATTTGTTTTAATAGTATATTGACAGTATTGTTTTCTTTCAAAAATCCACTTAATTTTCTTTACCCGATTATTAAAATGGTAATTGACAAAAACAAACTACATTGTCACCAGAAGAGCAATACAAAATGTACAAGTGATATATTAAAATCATCTTTCCAGCTTGAATTTCAATGATGCATTGGGGCAACGATTTTGTGAGAAACATCTTACCCTTAAATAAAGATTTTCTTAATTCCTTACCTGTGTGCTAATTAGATATCACCTTGTTTTCACATTAAACAGACTTCCACATGAGAAAGCAGCAAGGATGCAGTGGCGTTAATGTTTCCTGGTGTCAACCTGTATTATTTCAGTAGATATTGAAATGAGGATGCATCTTGCTGCCTTTCCAATGAAGCAAGTTTAATTTAGTAATAGGTGAAAAACCATCCCTACAAAGATGTTAATCCGATACTTGGCTTTGTGGACACTTTTTAGAGAACAAATTAGTTAGCATAAAAATAAAGCCAGAAAATGAAGAGCTGTTTAATCACTCAATTGGATTTTTCTGCCAGCATATTTCATTTTCTCTGCAAACCACTGCTAAATTGTGCTTCCTAGCTGTTTTTTGATAAAATCACTTAATCAAATCTAACTCTGATTACATCAGAGTAGGCCAGGTACCCTACACCATAAGAGGGGGTTTGAAATTTTGACTTGTCTACTTAAAGATCACCAAAATCTGATGACAAGGTCAATAACATCCCTGGGTGGGATTGAACCACCAACCCTTTCGTTAATAACCAAACACACTAACCGATTGCACCACAGAGACACTTTGCAAAAGTACATACTGACAAAGGCTAATAAGCATTCATCTAGAACGTTTCCTAGAAAACTTTAAAAAGTCAATAATCTGGAGAGTTTTTGTAAGATGTTTCTTCCATCAACCAATGAAGAAACGCATTGGTACTTTCCCATGATGAGTGAGTGCTTCAGGTTCTCTTGCACTTACATGTGCAGCAGAGTACTGCAATGGAAGCATGCTGGGCCCCTTAACCCAGAGGTAGGCAGATTGAAACTATCCTCTGCTATATGCATTTTTTTTTGTTAATTAAAGTAATCCAAAACTGGGATTGATATTTTTGCTCTTTTATTTTTACTTAAAGTACAATAACTTTTACCATTTTAATTTGTTTTAATAGTATATTGACAGTATTGTTTTCTTTCAAAAATCCACTTAATTTTCTTTACCCTATTATTAAAATGGTAATTGACAAAAACAAACTACATTGTCACCAGAAGAGCAATACAAAATGTACAAGTGATATATTAAAATCATCTTTCCAGCTTGAATTTCAATGATGCATTGGGGCAACGATTTTGTGAGAAACATCTTCACCCTTAAATAAAGATTTTCTTAATTCCCTACCTGTGTGCTAATTAGATATCACCTTGTTTTCACATTAAACAGACTTCCACATGAGAAAGCAGCAAGGATGCAGTGGCGTTAATGTTTCCTGGTGTCAACCTGTATTATTTCAGTAGATATTGAAATGAGGATGCATCTTGCTGCCTTTCCAATGAAGCAAGTTTAATTTAGTAATAGGTGAAAAACCATCCCTACAAAGATGTTAATCAGATACTTGGCTTTGTGGACACTTTTCAGAGAACAAATTTGTTAGCATAAAAATAAAGCCAGAAAATGAAGAGCTGTTTAATCACTCAATTGGATTTTTTTGCCAGCATATTTCTTTTTCTCTGCAAACCACTGCTAAATTGTGCTTCCTAGCTGTTTTTATAAAATCACTGAATCAAATCTAACTCTGATTACATCAGAGAAGGCCAGGTACCCAACACCATAACAGGGGTTTTTGAAATTTTGACTTGTCTACTTAAAGATCACCAAAATCTGATAACAAGGTCAATTACATCCCTGGGTGGGATTGAACCACCAACCTTTTGGTTAATAGCTGTACACACTAACTGATTGCGCCACAGCGACACTTTGCAAAAGTACATACTGACAAAGGCTAATAAGCATTCATCTAGAACGTTTCCTAGAAAAACTTTAAGTAGTCAATAATCTGGAGAGTTTTTGTAAGATGTTTCTTCCATCAACCAATGAAGAAACACATTGGTACTTTCCCATGATGAGTGAGTACTTCAGGATCTCTTGCAATTACATGTGCAGCAGAGTACTGTAATGGAAGCATGCTGGGTCCATAGCCCAGAGGTAGGCAGATTGAAACTATCCTCTGCTATATGCGTTTTTTTTTGTTAATTAAAGTAATCCAAAACTGGGATTGATATTTTTGCTCTTTTATTTTTACTTAAAGTACAATAACTTTTACCATTTTCATTTGTTTTAATAGTATATTGACAGTATTGTTTTCTTTCAAAAATCCACTTAATTTTCTTTACCCGATTATTAAAATGGTAATTGACAAAAACAAACTACATTGTCACCAGAAGAGCAATACAAAATGTACAAGTGATATATTAAAATAATCTTTCCAGCTTGAATTTCAATGATGCATTGGGGCAACGATTTTGTGAGAAACATCTTCACCCTTAAATAAAGATTTTCTTAATTCCTTACCTGTGTGCTAATTAGATATCACCTTGTTTTCACATTAAACAGACTTCCACATGAGAAAGCAGCAAGGATGCAGTGGCGTTAATGTTTCCTGGTGTCAACCTGTATTATTTCAGTAGATATTCATATGAGGATGCATCTTGCAGCCTTTCCAATGAAGCAAGTTTAATTTAGTAATAGGTGAAAAACCATCCCTACAAAGGTGTTAATCAGAAACTTGGCTTTGTGGACACTTTTCAGAGAACAAATTTGTTAGCATAAAAATAAAGCCAGAAAATGAAGAGCTGTTTAATCACTCAATTGGATTTTTTTGCCAGCATATTTCTTTTTCTCTGCAACCCACTGCTAAATTGTGCTTCCTAGCTGTTTTTATAAAATCACTGAATCAAATCTAACTCTGATTACATCAGAGAAGGCCAGGTACCCTACACCATAAGAGGGGGTTTGAAATTTTGACTTGTCTACATAAAGATCACCAAAATCTGATAACAAGGTCAATTACGTCCCTGGGTGGGATTGAACCACCAACCTTTTGGTTATTAGCCTTACACAGTAACTGATTGCGCCACAGCAACACTTTGCAAAAGTCCATACTGACAAAGGCTAATAAGCATTCATCTAGAACGATTCCTAGAAACATTTTAAAAAGTCAATAATGTGGAGAGTTTTTGTAAGATGTTTCTTCCATCAACCAATGAAGAAACACATTGGTACTTTCCCATGATGAGTGAGTGCTTCAGGATCTCTTGCACTTACATGTGCAGCAGAGTACTGTAATGGAAGCATGCTGGGTCCATAACCCAGAGGTAGGCAGATTGAAACTATCCTCTGCTATATGCATTTTTTTTTGTTAATTAAAGTAATACAAAACTGGGATTGATATGTTTGCTCTTTTATTTTTACTTAAAGTACAATAACTTTTACCATTTTAATTTGTTTTAATAGTATATTGACAGTATTGTTTTCTTTCAAAAATCCAATTAATTTTCTTTACCCGATTATTAAAATGGTAATTGACAAAAACAAACTACATTGTCACCAGAAAAGCAATACAAAATGTACAAATGATATATTAAAATCATCTTTCCAGCTTGAATTTCAATGATGCATTGGGGCAACGATTTTGTGAGAAACATCTTCACCCTTAAATAAAGATTTTCTTAATTCCTTACCTGTGTGCTAATTAGATATCACCTTGTTTTCACATTAAACAGACTTCCACATGAGAAAGCAGCAAGGATGCAGTGGCGTTAATGTTTCCTGGTGTCAACCTGTATTATTTCAGTAGATATTGAAATGAGGATGCACCTTGCTGCCTTTCCAATGAAGCAAGTTTAATTTAGTAATAGGTGAAAAACCATCCCTACAAAGATGTTAATCAGATACTTGGCTTTGTGGACACTTTTCAGAGAACAAATTTGTTAGCATAAAAATAAAGCCAGAAAATGAAGAGCTATTTAATCACTCAATTGGATTTTTTTGCCAGCATATTTCTTTTTCTCTGCAACCCACTGCTAAATTGTGCTTCCTAGCTGTTTTTATAAAATCACTGAATCAAATCTAACTCTGATTACATCAGAGAAGGCCAGGTACCCTACACCATAACAGGGGTTTTCGAAATTTTGACTTGTCTACATAAAGATCACCAAAATCTGATAACAAGGTCAATTACGTCCCTGGGTGGGATTGAACAACCAACCTTTTGGTTAATAGCCTTACGCAGTAACTGATTGCACCACAGCAACACTTTGCAAAAGTCCATACTGACAAAGGCTAATAAGCATTCATCTAGAACGATTCCTAGAAACATTTTAAAAAGTCAATAATGTGGAGAGTTTTTGTAAGATGTTTCTTCCATCAACCAATGAAGAAACACATTGGTACTTTCCCATGATGAGTGAGTGCTTCAGGATCTCTTGCACTTACATGTGCAGCAGAGTACTGTAATGGAAGCATGCTGGGTCCATAACCCAGAGGTAGGCAGATTGAAACTATCCTCTGCTATATGCATTTTTTTTTTGTTAATTAAAGTAATCCAAAACTGGGATTGATATTTTTGCTCTTTTATTTTTACTTAAAGTACAATAACTTTTACCATTTTAATTTGTTTTAATAGTATATTGACAGTATTGTTTTCTTTCAAAAATCCACTTAATTTTCTTTACCCGATTATTAAAATGGTAATTGACAAAAACAAACTAGATTATCACCAGAAGAGCAATATAAAATGTTCAAGTAATATATTAAAATCATCTTTCCAGCTTGGATTTCAATGATGCATTGGGGCAACGATTTTGTGAGAAACATCTTCACCCTTAAATAAAGATTTTCTTAATTCCTTACCTGTGTGCTAATTAGAGATCACCTTGTTTTCACATTAAACAGACTTCCACATGAGAAAACAGCAAAGATGCAGTGGCGTTAATGTTTCATGGTGTCAACCTGTATTATTTCCGTAGATATTGAAATGAGGATACATCTTGCTGCCTTTCCAATGAAGCAAGTTTAATTTAGTAATAGGTGAAAAACCATCCCTACAAAGATGTTAATCAGATACTTGGCTTTGTGGACACTTTTCAGAGAACAAATTTGTTATCATAAAAATAAAGCCAGAAAATGAAGAGCTGTTTAATCACTCAATTGGATTTTTCTGCCAGCATTTTTCTTTTTCTCTGCAACCCACTGCTAAATTGTGCTTCCTAGCTGTTTTTTTTATAAAATCACTTAATTAAATCTAACTCTGATTACATCAGAGAAGGCCAGGTACCCTACACCATAAGAGGGGGTTTGCAATTTTGACTTGTCTACTTAAATATCACCAAAATCTGATCACAAGGTCAATCACGTCCCTGGGTGGGATTGAACCACCAACCTTTTGATTAATAGCTGAACACACTAACCGATTGCGCCACAGAGACACTTTGCAAAAAGTAAATACTGACAAAGACTAATAAGCATTCATCTAGAACGTTTCCTAGAAAAACTTTAAAAAGTCAATAATCTGGAGAGTTTTTGTAAGATGTTTCTTCCAGCAACCAATGAAGAAACACATTGGTACTTTCGCATGATGAGTGAGTGCTTCAGGATCTCTTGCACTTACATGTGCAGCAGAGTACTGTAATGGAAGCATGCTGGGTCCATAACCCAGAGGTAGGCAGATTGAAACTATCCTTTGCTATATGCATTTTTTTTTGTTCATTAAAGTAATCCAAAACTGGGATTGATATTTTAGCTTTTATTTTTACTTAAAGTACAATAACTTTTACCATTTTAATTTGTTTTAATAGTATATTGACAGTATTGTTTTCTTTCAAAAATCCACTTAATTTTCTTTACCCGATTATTAAAATGGTAATTGACAAAAACAAACTACATTGTCACCAGAAGAGCAATATAAAATGTACAAGTGATGTATTAAAATCATCTTTCCAGCTTGAATTTCAATGATGCATTGGGGCAACGATTTTGTGAGAAACATCTTCACCCTTAAATAAAGATTTTCTTAATTCCTTACCTGTGTGCTAATTAGATATCACCTTGTTTTCACATTAAACAGACTTCCACATGAGAAAGCAGCAAGGATGCAGTGGCGTTAATGTTTCCTGGTGTCAACCTGTATTATTTCAGTAGATATTGAAATGAGGATGCATCTTGCTGCCTTTCCAATGAAGCAAGTTTAATTTAGTAATAGGTGAAAAACCATTCCTACAAAGATGTTAATCAGATATTTGGCTTTGTGGACACTTTTCAGAGTACAAATTTGTTAGCATAAAAGTAAAGCCAGAAAACGAAGAGCTGTTTAATCACTCAATTGGATTTTTTTGCCAGCATATTTCTTTTTCTCTGCAAACCACTGCTAAATTGTGCTTCCTAGCTGTTTTTATAAAATCACTGAATCAAATCTAACTCTGATTACATCAGAGAAGGCCAGGTACCCTACACCATAACAGGGGTTTTTGAAATTTTGACTTGTCTACTTAAAGATCACCAAAATCTGATAACAAGGTCAATTACGTCCCTGGGTGGGATTGAACCACCAACCTTTTGGTTAATAGCCGTACACACTAACTGATTGCGCCACAGCGACACTTTGCAAAAGTACATACTGACAAAGGCTGATAAGCATTCATCTAGAACGTTTCCAAGAAAAACTTTAAATAGTCAATAATCTGGAGAGTTTTTGTAAGATGTTTCTTCCATCAACCAATGAAGAAACACATTGGTACTTTCCCATGATGAGTGAGTGCTTCAGGATCTCTTGCAATTACATGTGCAGCAGAGTACTGTAATGGAAGCATGCTGGGTCCATAGCCCAGAGGTAGGCAGATTGAAACTATCCTCTGCTATATGCATTTTTTTTTGTTAATTAAAGTAATCCAAAACTGGGATTGATATTTTTGCTCTTTTATTTTTACTTAAAGTACAATAACTTTTACCATTTTAATTTGTTTTAATAGTATATTGACAGTATTGTTTTCTTTCAAAAATCCACTTAATTTTCTTTACCCGATTATTAAAATGGTAATTGACAAAAATAAACTGATGAGGATACTACTGCAGTCTTTGTTTCGTCTGTACCTGCTGAAAGAGCAGCAAAAGGTGGAGATCTTGATGGGACAGTTGAAAGGGCTTGCACTTAGAGAGGTTACTTCCTGGCCTACTGAAGAGAAGAAGACTGTGGACCAGATCCTCAACAGGCTTGCTACCACATTTGACACAAGGACAGTGTCAGAACTTAAAATGCACTTCTTTGCTCGAAAGCAACAACCAGGAGAGTCACTACGGGGCTATGCCCTCAGCTTGCAGGAAGCACTCAGAGATGTTCAGCAAGCAGACCCTGAGCAAGTGCATGACAAAGAGAAAATGTTATTGGACCAGTTCACTGAAGGTGCAAGGGGCGAATTTGTAAAACTCAGCTGCGACTATTGAGATTGCAGAAGCCTGGAAGCACATTCCTGGATTTTAAAGAGGCTGCGATTAAAGTTCTAGGCTCCAGTCTTACTTCAGGGGCTGTTCCACAAGAGTCTATTCCAGAGATGCCACGGTATCAAGAGAATTCTGATGCCCAGGAGTCAAGTTTTAAAGGAGCTACTTACCCACCTACAGTAAAAGGAGTGACAGTGCCATGTTCAAAGACATGCATATTTGACTCTTCTAGTGAGTTACGAAGTCTGCTGGCTGAACTGACACGTGGTGTGACAGAGATGCGCAGAGACCTGCAGATTCTGAAGAGACAGCAGGCACTGCTCCATGAAGAAATGGAATGGTGCCAGGAGAGGAGACCACTGAACAGTTCCCAATGGGACCTACATAGAAACAGGGAGACACTTTTTTCCAACCACTTTGCCTCCCAAAGGCGACCCATTTTTCAAAGCTGTGAAGGAAGCGGACATATTAAGAGAGAATTTGAGCAGCCAGATCATTTAAACTCCAAATTCATGTGGTTAACCCGTTATGTTAGCCAAAGCCCGGTGGTTCAATTTTGCATCAATGGAGTCTCAATGCCCGCTCTCTTAGACACTGGATCACAAGTGACCACAATACAAGCAACACAGTTTGAGCAGCATTGGACTGAGGAACAGATGTTTCCGTCAACTTCCACATTGATAAACCCGATTGCAAGCAATGGGCACTGCATCCCTTGCAAAGGATACTCGGAAGCTGAAATTCAAATCGGACGAACAGTGCTACCACAGCAAGGCTTCATCATCACCACTGCCCAAGATGATGGATTGCCTCCAGTGATAGTGGGCATGAATGTGTTGCGGAACTGCTGTGAGGAGCTCGTAGCAGCACTCCAAGGAGAGTTTCAAACTGACAAGCTCCAGGAGAAACAAGGCCTTCAACCTGGGATAGCCAAACAAAAGGGAAGAATGATAACAGAATTATCTGTAAGAGAGGAACATGAAAAAAATAAGGCTAGCCAAATAATGATAGAAATGCCCATCTCCAGTGTCCAGATTATCCGAAAGAATGCTTCAATGTTAGGCATGAATAATATAGCATCCAGTTCTAGAAACTGTGAGCAACCTATTCAAGGAACCAGTTTTGACCACCTGCAAGATAAAAGTCAGATGATAAGACACCTCAAAGCCTTACTGAAGATTGGGAAATACCTGACCAAGCGACAAAGGCAAGAATCCTCGCCAGAACTCCTGAAGTTGTTGAGACAGCGAGAAAGGCTGTTTGAAGAGAAAGGACAGTTTGTTCGATGTAGTGTGGATCCTAATACTCATTATAGGATCAGTCAACTTGTAATTCCAAGACAAAGTGCTTGTTATGTGCTTGAAGAATATCACGACAAGTCAGGTCACCCTGGGTGCAAAAGGATGGAAACAAGCATCTGGAAAAAGTTCTTTTGGGTTGAAATGAGGGAAGACATCAAGAGATGGTGCCGAAACTGTCCAACCTGTTCTGTAAGAAGAACCTTGCTGCCTCTTTCTCTCCAGAATCCATTGTCCCAAACCAGCTGTGATACTGAATCCCAAGATGGAATGGAAGAGGCTCATAAAATGTATTTACAGCAGACTAAGGTGGTTTGTCACCGACAAGGAGGCAAGAAGACTAGGGCTTGCAAAACAGAAAACCACCATAGTCAGCTGCAGTTTTGTACAGCATGTCCCAAAGACAGTTTAGAAAGAGTTCAATACTCATCCATGGCAGGGGGGTTGAGGTTTCCTAGACAAACTTTTCAAGACCATATACTGTCCAGATTTCAACCGATTGCTCCAGGAGCATGTGTTAATGTACTATAGCACAAAAGGAATTATACCTATCAGATACTGATGTTAAAAATGTTGATAAATGTTAATGTTTCAGACATAATCTGTGTTCACTAATGAATGTGACTGGATATAGTGAGAAGTTTATATAGGGATAAAACCAAAATGCGTGAGGACACGCATGTTTTGGGGGGGGGGCACGTGTGATATCCCATAACAACAAGGACATTTTTGACAACAGTGTAGTTGCCTGTGCCATTTTAAATAAAGTTTATTTAAAAGAAAATTGAACAGCAGTTTGAGAAGTCAGTTGGAGCCATGGTGAGGAAAGAGCTGGCGACGCCATTACGCAGAGATGAGCAGCTGAGAGAGGGGAGACAAATAAGCTGAAAATTGCATGAGAGAGTAAGCAGTAGTGCAAAATACAGCAGTGGAAGTGCAGCAATTAACAAGTAAGAACGCCATGACACTCTCAGCCAAGAGAGTGCACAGCAAGTGTCAGAGACAGGAGAGTATAAAGCCTTTATACCAATGCTGACTGGCCTACATCTGAGGGGAAACTGCCTCAGAAACATCTATTGACTGGGTGAGATAAATCCATATTTATACTGAAACCTACTCCACTGCAAAGGACATTATCCTATATTTACTATACCTATGCAGCGATTTACATGGGAAGCAGCTCCAGTTTGTTTTAAACAATCATCTTTACTACACAGAGCTACAATATTTTGTTCACAGCTAAAGGAGACAATAGCTGCATATAACTATGTAACAACATAACCGGGCCCCAACGTGCACATAGAGACTCCCTGCAGTGACACCAATGTTATCTGGGACTTAAATATTGTCTGCATAAGTTGATTTCTATTACTAAGCAACATAGTATTAATCTCAGATTTAGTTATATTACCATTTGTGTAATGACTTAAAGTGTATATGGTGTCTGTGTTTAAGTTGCTTGAATCAAATCTTTCCCTTCCCTACTGTAATCAGTTCCTTTTCTGAGTTATGTGGTAAACCATTTATTCTTTCATACAAAGCCCTGCCTGCCTTTCTTTGTGTCTGGGGAAACCTTGCCTCTCTGCCAGGAATAGAGAAGAGCTGCTGCTGAAGGAGGAATAGTCCATCAAGGTATCCCTGACCTGTTCCACATAGTTTACACACTTGTTATACCGGGGTGTTACATTGTGTGTGACTGACCTTAGGAAGAAACCGGAGCCTCCGCTGCAGTGACCCAGCAACCAGGGCACGGGAGTATACAGTGCCGCTGGGAGTGATGAAGCTGCAGTAAAGATGTCTATTAGACCTAGCCTGCTGCAGCCCTTGTAGATTCTCATAAAAAAAGTTCTTCTTTTCTTGTCAAAATTAATAGCTAAGAATAGGCTGCTTGAGGCAGGCCCCTGTTAAGTGGCCTGCTACTGAAGGCAACAACTACAAACTGAGCTCCCTGTTCATGGAAGCGGGGTTATAGAGGAGAATGCGCTGAGCATCTTGGGAACAGTCAAAAGCTTTGAGCCGGTTGGTGCCTCAGATCAAGATCCTACTCTACACCCCAATGTGAATCCTTGTGGAGTCCAGTGTACCCCACAGAAGAAATTAATGTGTCACACCCATTGGCAGCAACCTTAGAATAGCTGCTGACGGGCACAATTGAGAAAGGAAGGGGGGGGGGACATTTGAATCCAGCACATAGATGCAATTCAAATATGTAATTTGAACCTTCCTATTTTAAAATATAATGGATGAACCTCACCCTGTGAGAACAATCTTCATGATATAGAGATCTCATATGCAAAATAAGTATGAGTTGGGATAGGGCTGGGGAGGGTGGCTGCTCGGGCAGCCCCTCCCCCGTCAAGTTAAGGAGATTCAACTGAGGAAGCACAAGGGAACTCTCGTCTGGGGACAACAACTGCAGGGAGACCACATCTTTTCAGATGAACATGGGAGGGCGGAAGGCTGCCTAATACTGAAGCACCATCAAATATCAAACCATATGCAATAACTAGTACAAGCATTCCTGGGGGAAGGTCTGCAGGAGACGAATTTGCATACGGTGATGCCATCCAAGCAGTGGGCCAAAGTTGGCTGGAACCCTCATCTGCATATGAAAAGAGAAAAGGGTTATGCAGGGCATGGCGGCCTTTTGCGGCGCTTGGATGACCCCTAGTTCGCATTAAACACCTCCACCCTCCTTCGGTGTGGGGCTCATGTTGACTATGCCCCAGCCCCTGAAGCATTCAAGCTGATTTCTTGCAGCAGCTGGGCACTGTAACAGCTCCAGAGCTGCTCTGTAAGGCAAATAAAAGGGTGTGGGCCCTGCAGCACTACCTGTAGTTCGCATTGTGCGTTGGAAGGCACAAAGTAATCAGACGGGAGAAGTCAGGATAGTGCGCAAGGGCATAGAAGGGAGCGGCTCAAGAAAAGAGAAGTGGAAACAGACAGCAAACTAGGCTGGAGAGAGACCTGAGACAAAGAGATCTGAATTATACGAGAGCCGACCAGGGGAAACACAAATTATGCAGTCAAGTTTCCCACATTTGGGGAAATCGCAGGGGCAGCACAGCCAGAGTGCAATGGGTGAGCCTTGCCCTGGGAGAAGCACCTTCAAGATCATAGTATCTCACCTGGCAGGTAAGTAGGAGTTGGGCTAGAGCTGGGGAGGGTCACTGCTCGGGCACCCCCCTGTCAAGTGAAGGAGATCCAACTGAGGCAGCACAATGGAACTCTCGAAAGAAGAACAAGGCTAGAGGAAGATCTGAGACAAAGAAATCTGACTTTTACCAGAGCTGACCAGCGGAAAACACAAACACAGTCCCCCACTACCACAAATAAAGCAGGCGAGTTTCCCACATTTGGGGAAATCACAGGGGTCAGCATACCCAGAATGCAATGAATGAACCTCACCCTGGGTGAACAATCTTCATGACCATGGTGTCTCCTATGCAAAATAAGTATGATTTGGGATAGGGCTGGGGAGGGCCGCTGCTCAGGCACATCTCTGTCAAGTAAAGTTAATTCAACTGAGGCAGCACAAGGGAACTCTCATCTGGGGACAACAACTGCAGGGAGAACACATATTTTCAGATGAACATGGGAGGGCAGAAGGCTGCCTAATACTGAAGCACCCCCAAACATCAAACCAAATGCAACAACTAGTGCAAGCATTCCTGGGGGAAGGCCTGCAGCAGATGGATTTGCATATGGTGATGTTATCCAAGCAGTGGGTCAAAGTTGGCTTCAACCCTCATCTGCATATGAAAAGAGAAAAGGGGCGTGCAGGGCATGGCGGCCTTTTGCGCTGCTTGGATGACCCCTAGATCGCATTAAACACCCCCACCCTCCTTTGGTGTGGGGCTCATGTTGGCCATGCCCCATCCCATGAAGCATTCAAGCTGATTTCTTGCAGCAGCTGGGCACTGTAACAGCTCCAGAGCTGCTCTGTAAGGCAAGTAAAAGGGTGTGGGCCCTGCAGCACTACCTGTAGTTTGCATTGTGCATTGGAAGGCACAAAGTAAGCAGACGGGAGGAGAAGTCAGGATAGTGCACAAGGGTATAGAAGGGAGGGGCTCAAGAAAAGAGAAGTGGAAACAGACAGCAAACTAGGCTGGAGAGAGACCTGAGACAAAGAGATCTGAATTATACGAGAGCCGACCAGGGGAAACACAAATTATGCAGTCAAGTTTCCCACATTTGGGGAAATTGCAGGGGCAGCACACCCAGAGTGCAATGGGTGAGCCTTGCCCTGGGAGAAGCACCTTCATGATCATAGTATCTCACCTGGCAGGTAAGTAGGAGTTGGGCTAGAGCTGGGGAGGGTCGCTGCTCGGACACCCCCCTGTCAAGTGAAGGAGATCCAACTGAGGCAGCACAAAGGAACTCTCGAAAGAAGAACAAGGCTAGAGGAAGATCTGAGACAAAGAAATCTGACTTTTACCAGAGCTGACCAGAGGAAAGCACAAACACAGTCCACCACTACCACAAATAATGCAGTCGAGTTTCCCACATTTGGGGAAATCACAGGGGTCAGCATACCCAGAGTGCAATGAATGAACCGCACCCTGGGAGAACAATCTTCATAACAATGGTATCTCCTATGCAAAATAAGTATGATTTGGGATATGGCTGGGGAGGGCCGCTGCTCAGGCACATCTCTGTCAAGTAAAGGAGATTCAACTGAGGCAGCACAAGGGAACTCTCATCTGGGGACAACAACTGCAGGGAGAACACATATTTTCAGATGAACATGGGAGGGCAGAAGGCTGCCTAATACTGAAGCACCCCCAAACAACAAACCAAATGCAACAACTAGTGCAAGCATTCCTGGGGGAAGGCCTGCAGCAGATAGATTTGCATATGGTGATGTCATCCAAGCAGTGGGTCAAAGTTGGCTTCAACCCTCGTCTGCATATGAAAAGAGAAAAGGGGCGTGCAGGGCATGGTGGCCTTTTGCGGCACTTGGCTGACCCCTAGTTTGCATTAAACACCTCCACCCTCCTTCGGTGTGGGGCTCATGTTGGCTATGCCCCAGCCCCTGAAGCATTCAAGCTGATTTCTTGCAGCAGCTGGGCACTGTAACAGCTCCAGAGCTGCTCTGTAAGGCAAGTAAAAGGTTGTGGGCCCTGCAGCACTACCTGTAGTTCGCATTGTGCGTTGGAAGGCACAAAGTAAGCAGAAAGGAGGAGAAGTCAGGATAGTGCGCAAGGGCATAGAAGGGAGCTGCTGAAGAAAAGAGAAGTGGAAACAGACAGCAAACTAGGCTGGAGAGAGACCTGAGACAAAGAGATCTGAATTATACGAGACCTGACCAGGGGAAACACAAATTATGCAGTCAAGTTTCCCACATTTGGGGAAATCGCAGGAGCAGCACACCCAGAGTGCAATGGGTGAGCCTTGCCCTGGGAGAAGCACCTTCATGATCATAGTATCTCACCTGGCAGGTAAGTAGGAGTTGGGCTAGAGCTGGGGAGGGTCGCTGCTCGGGCACCCCCCTGTCAAGTGAAGGAGATCCAACTGAGGCAGCACAAAGGAACTCTCGAAAGAAGAACAAGGCTAGAGGAAGATCTGAGACAAAGAAATCTGACTTTTACCAGAGCTGACCAGAGGAAAGCACAAACACAGTCCACCACTACCACAAATAATGCAGTCGAGTTTCCCACATTTGGGGAAATCACAGGGGTCAGCATACCCAGAGTGCAATGAATGAACCGCACCCTGGGAGAACAATCTTCATAACAATGGTATCTCCTATGCAAAATAAGTATGATTTGGGATATGGCTGGGGAGGGCCGCTGCTCAGGCACATCTCTGTCAAGTAAAGGAGATTCAACTGAGGCAGCACAAGGGAACTCTCATCTGGGGACAACAACTGCAGGGAGAACACATATTTTCAGATGAACATGGGAGGGCAGAAGGCTGCCTAATACTGAAGCACCCCCAAACAACAAACCAAATGCAACAACTAGTGCAAGCATTCCTGGGGGAAGGCCTGCAGCAGATAGATTTGCATATGGTGATGTCATCCAAGCAGTGGGTCAAAGTTGGCTTCAACCCTCGTCTGCATATGAAAAGAGAAAAGGGGCGTGCAGGGCATGGTGGCCTTTTGCGGCACTTGGCTGACCCCTAGTTTGCATTAAACACCTCCACCCTCCTTCGGTGTAGGGCTCATGTTGGCTATGCCCCAGCCCCTGAAGCATTCAAGCTGATTTCTTGCAGCAGCTGGGCACTGTAACAGCTCCAGAGCTGCTCTGTAAGGCAAGTAAAAGGGTGTGGGCCCTGCAGCACTACCTGTAGTTCGCATTGTGCGTTGGAAGGCACAAAGTAAGCAGAAAGGAGGAGAAGTCAGGATAGTGCGCAAGGGCATAGAAGGGAGCGGCTCAAGAAAAGAGAAGTGGAAACAGACAGCAAACTAGGCTGGAGAGAGACCTGAGACAAAGAGATCTGAATTATACGAGACCTGACCAGGGGAAACACAAATTATGCAGTCAAGTTTCCCACATTTGGGGAAATCGCAGGAGCAGCACACCCAGAGTGCAATGGGTGAGCCTTGCCCTGGGAGAAGCACCTTCATGATCATAGTATCTCACCTGGCAGGTAAGTAGGAGTTGGGCTAGAGCTGGGGAGGGTCGCTGCTCGGGCACCCCCCTGTCAAGTGAAGGAGATCCAACTGAGGCAGCACAAAGGAACTCTCGAAAGAAGAACAAGGCTAGAGGAAGATCTGAGACAAAGAAATCTGACTTTTACCAGAGCTGACCAGAGGAAAGCACAAACACAGTCCACCACTACCACAAATAATGCAGTCGAGTTTCCCACATTTGGGGAAATCACAGGGGTCAGCATACCCAGAGTGCAATGAATGAACCGCACCCTGGGAGAACAATCTTCATAACAATGGTATCTCCTATGCAAAATAAGTATGATTTGGGATATGGCTGGGGAGGGCCGCTGCTCAGGCACATCTCTGTCAAGTAAAGGAGATTCAACTGAGGCAGCACAAGGGAACTCTCATCTGGGGACAACAACTGCAGGGAGAACACATATTTTCAGATGAACATGGGAGGGCAGAAGGCTGCCTAATACTGAAGCACCCCCAAACAACAAACCAAATGCAACAACTAGTGCAAGCATTCCTGGGGGAAGGCCTGCAGCAGATAGATTTGCATATGGTGATGTCATCCAAGCAGTGGGTCAAAGTTGGCTTCAACCCTCGTCTGCATATGAAAAGAGAAAAGGGGCGTGCAGGGCATGGTGGCCTTTTGCGGCACTTGGCTGACCCCTAGTTTGCATTAAACACCTCCACCCTCCTTCGGTGTAGGGCTCATGTTGGCTATGCCCCAGCCCCTGAAGCATTCAAGCTGATTTCTTGCAGCAGCTGGGCACTGTAACAGCTCCAGAGCTGCTCTGTAAGGCAAGTAAAAGGGTGTGGGCCCTGCAGCACTACCTGTAGTTCGCATTGTGCGTTGGAAGGCACAAAGTAAGCAGAAAGGAGGAGAAGTCAGGATAGTGCGCAAGGGCATAGAAGGGAGCGGCTCAAGAAAAGAGAAGTGGAAACAGACAGCAAACTAGGCTGGAGAGAGACCTGAGACAAAGAGATCTGAATTATACGAGACCTGACCAGGGGAAACACAAATTATGCAGTCAAGTTTCCCACATTTGGGGAAATCGCAGGGGCAGCACACCCAGAGTGCAATGGGTGAGCCTTGCCCTGGGAGAAGCACCTTCATGATCATAGTATCTCACCTGGCAGGTAAGTAGGAGTTGGGCTAGAGCTGGGGAGGGTCGCTGCTCGGGCACCCCCCTGTCAAGTGAAGGAGATCCAACTGAGGCAGCACAAGGAAACTCTCGAAAGAAGAACAAGGCTAGAGGAAGATCTGAAACAAAGAAATCTGACTTTTACCAGAGATTAGAGGAAAACACAAACACAGTCCCCCACTACCAACAAATAAAGCAGTCGCGTTTCCCACATTTGGGGAAATCACAGGGGTCAGCATACCCAGAATGCAATGAATGAACCTCACCCTGGGAGAGTAATCTTCATGACCATGGTATCTCCTATGCAAAATAAGTATGATTTGGGATAGGGCTGGGGAGGGCCGCTGCTCATGCACATCTCTGTCAAGTAAAGGAGATTCAACTGAGGCAGCACAAGGGAACACTCATCTGGGGACAACAACTGCAGGGAGAACACATATTTTCAGATGAACATGGGAGGGCAGAAGGCTGCCTAATACTGAAGCACCCCCAAACAACAAACCAAATGCAACAACTAGTGCAAGCATTCCTGGGGGAAGTTCTGCAGAAGACGGATTTGCATATGGTGATGTCATCCAAGCAGTGGGTCAAAGTTGGCTTCAACCCTCATCTGCATATGAAAAGAGAAAAGGGGCGTGCAGGGCATGGCGGCCTTTTGCGGTGCTTGGATGACCCCTAGTTCGCATTAAACACCCCACCCTCCTTTGGTGTGGGGCTCATGTTGGCCATGCCCCATCCCCTCAAGCATTCAAGCTGATTTATTGCAGCAGCTGGGCACTGTAACAGCTCCAGAGCTGCTCTGAACGGCAAGTAAAAGGGTGTGGGCCCTGCAGCACTACCTGTAGTTTGCATTGTGCATTGGAAGGCACAAAGTAAGCAGACGGGAGAAGTCAGGATAGTGCGCAAGGGCATAGAAGGGAGCGGCTCAAGAAAAGAGAAGTTGAAACAGACAGCAAACTAGGCTGGAGAGAGACCTGAGACAAAGAGATCTGAATTATACGAGAGCCGACCAGGGGAAACACAAATTATGCAGTCAAGTTTCCCACATTTGGGGAAATCGCAGGAGCAGCACACCCAGAGTGCAATGGGTGAGCCTTGCCCTGGGAGAAGCACCTACATGATCATAGTATCTCACCTGCCAGGTAAGTAGAAGTTGGGCTAGAGCTGGGGAGGGTCGCTGCTCGGGTACCCCCCTGTCAAGTGAAGGAGATCCAACTGAGGCAGCACAAGGGAACTCTCGAAAGAAGAACAAGGCTAAAGGAAGATCTGAGACAAAGAAATCTGACTTTTACCAGAGCTGACCAGAGGAAAGCACAAACACAGTCCCCCACTACCACAAATAAAGCAGTCGAGTTTCCCACATTTGGGGAAATCACAGGGGTCAGCATACCCAGAATGCAATGAATGAACCTCACCGTGGGAGAACAATCTTCATGACCATGGTATCTCCTATGCAAAATAAGTATGATTTGAGATAGGGCTGGGGAGGGCCGCTGCTCAGGCACATCTCTGTCAAGTAAAGGAGATTCAACTGAGGCAGCACAAGGGAACTCTCATCTGGGGACAACAACTGCAGGGAGAACACATATTTTCAGATGAACATGGGAGGGCAGAAGGCTGCCTAATACTGAAGCACCCCCAAACAACAAACCAAATGCAACAACTAGTGCAAGCATTCCTGGGGGAAGGCCTGCAGCAGA
Organism: Pseudophryne corroboree; assembly: GCF_028390025.1. Lineage (NCBI taxonomy): Eukaryota > Metazoa > Chordata > Amphibia > Anura > Myobatrachidae > Pseudophryne > Pseudophryne corroboree. The sequence continues at coordinate 324,858 of NW_026970062.1, forward strand.
TGGATTTGCATACGGTGATGTCATCCAAGCAGTGGGTCAAAGTTGGCTTCAACCCTCGTCTGCATATGAAAAGAGAAAAGGGGCGTGCAGGGCATGGCGGCCTTTTGCGGCGCTTGGATGACCCCTAGTTCGCATTAAACACCTCCACCCTCCTTCGGTGTGGGGCTCATGTTGGCTATGCCCCAGCCCCTGAAGCATTCAAGCTGATTTCTTGCAGCAGCTGGGCACTGTAACAGCTCCAGAGCTGCTCTGTACGGCAAGTAAAAGGGTGTGGGCCCTGCAGCACTACCTGTAGTTTGCATTGTGCATTGGAAGGCACAAAGTAAGCAGACAGGAGGAGAAGTCAGGATAGTGCACAAGGGTATAAAAGGGAGGGGCTCATGAAAAAAGAAGTGGAAACAGACAGCAAACTAGGCTGGAGAGAGACCTGAGACAAAGAGATCTGAATTATACGAGAGCCGACCAGGGGAAACACAAATTATGCAGTCAAGCTTCCCACATTTGGGGAAATCAGAGTGCAATGGGTGAGCCTTGCCCTGGAAGAAGCACCTTCATGATCATAGTATCTCACCTAGCAGGTAAGTAGGAGTTGGGCTAGAGCTGGGGAGGGTCGCTGCTCGGGCACCCCTCTGTCAAGTGAAAGAGATCCAACTGAGGCAGCACAAGGAAACTCTCGAAAGAAGAACAAGGCTAGAGGAAGATCTGAGACAAATAAATCTGACTTTTACCAGAGCTGACCAGAGGAAAGCACAAACACAGTCCCCCACTACCACAAATAATGCAGTCGAGTTTCCCACATTTTGGAAATTACAGGGGTCAGCATACCCAGAATGCAATGAATGAACCTCACCCTGGGAGAACAATCTTCATGACCATGGTATCTCCTATGCAAAATAAGTATGATTTGGGATAGGGCTGGGGAGGGCCGCTGCTCAGGCACATCTCTGTCAAGTAAAGGAGATTCAACTGAGGCAGCACAAGGGAACTCTCATCTGGGGACAACAACTGCAGGGAGAACACATATTTTCAGATGAACATGGGAGGGCAGAAGGCTGCCTAATACTGAAGCACCCCCAAACAACAAACCAAATGCAACAACTAGTGCAAGCATTCCTGGGGGAAGGCCTGCAGCAGATGGATTTGCATACGGTGATGTCATCCAAGCAGTGGGTCAAAGTTGGCTTCAACCCTCGTCTGCATATGAAAAGAGAAAAGGGGCGTGCAGGGCATGGCGGCCTTTTGCGGCGCTTGGATGACCCCTAGTTCACATTAAACACCTCCACCCTCCTTCGGTGTGGGGCTCATGTTGGCTGTGCCCCAGCCCCTGAAGCATTCAAGCTGATTTCTTGCAGTAGCTGGGCACTGTAACAGCTCCAGAGCTGCTCTGTACGGCAAGTAAAAGGGTGTGGGCCCTACAGCACTACCTGTAGTTTGCATTGTGCATTGGAAGGCACAAAGTAAGCAGACAGGAGGAGAAGTCAGGATAGTGCACAAGGGTATAAAAGGGAGGGGCTCATGAAAAAAGAAGTGGAAACAGACAGCAAACTAGGCTGGAGAGAGACCTGAGACAAAGAGATCTGAATTATACGAGAGCCGACCAGGGGAAACACAAATTATGCAGTCAAGCTTCCCACATTTGGGGAAATCGCAGGGGCACCACACCCAGAGTGCAATGGGTGAGCCTTGCCCTGGGAGAAGCACCTTCATGATCATAGTATCTCACCTGGCAAGTAAGTAGGAGTTGGGCTAGAGCTGGGGAGGGTCGCTGCTCGGGAACCCCCCTGTCAAGTGAAAGAGATCCAACTGAGGCAGCACAAGGGAACTCTCGAAAGAAGAACAAGGCTAGAGGAAGATCTGAGACAAATAAATCTGACTTTTACCAGAGCTGTCCAGAGGAAAGCACAAACACAGTCCCCCACTACCACAAATAATGCAGTTGAGTTTCCCACATTTGGGGAAATCACAGGGGTCAGCATACCCAGAATGCAATGAATGAACCTCACCCTGGGAGAACAATCTTCATGACCATGGTATCGCCTATGCAAAATAAGTATGATTTGGGATAGGGCTGGGGAGGGCCGCTGCTCAGGCACATCTCTGTCAAGTAAAGGAGATTCAACTGAGGCAGCACAAGGGAACTCTCATCTGGGGACAACAACTGCAGGGAAAACACATATTTTCAGATAAACATGGGAGGGCAGAAGGCAGCCTAATACTGAAGCACCCCCAAACAACAAACCAAATGCAACAACTAGTACAAGCATTCCTGGGGGAAGGCCTGCAGCAGATGGATTTGCATATGGTGATGTCATCCAAGCAGTGGGTCAAAGTTGGCTTCAACCCTCGTCTGCATATGAAAAGAGAAAAGGGGCGTGCAGGGCATGGCGGCCTTTTGCGGCGCTTGGATGACCCCTAGTTCGCATTAAACACCTCCACCCTCCTTCGGTGTGGGGCTCATGTTGGCTATGCCCCAGCCCCTGAAGCATTCAAGCTGATTTCTTGCAGCAGCTGGGCACTGTAACAGCTCCAGAGCTGCTCTGAACGGCAAGTAAAAGGGTGTGGGCCCTGCAGCACTACCTGTAGTTTGCATTGTGCATTGGAAGGCACAAAGTAAGCAGACGGGAGAAGTCAGGATAGTGCGCAAGGGCATAGAAGGGAGCGGCTCAAGAAAAGAGAAGTTGAAACAGACAGCAAACTAGGCTGGAGAGAGACCTGAGACAAAGAGATCTGAATTATACGAGAGCCGACCAGGGGAAACACAAATTATGCAGTCAAGTTTCCCACATTTGGGGAAATCGCAGGAGCAGCACACCCAGAGTGCAATGGGTGAGCCTTGCCCTGGGAGAAGCACCTACATGATCATAGTATCTCACCTGCCAGGTAAGTAGAAGTTGGGCTAGAGCTGGGGAGGGTCGCTGCTCGGGTACCCCCCTGTCAAGTGAAGGAGATTCAACTGAGGCAGCACAAGGGAACTCTCGAAAGAAGAACAAGGCTAGAGGAAGATCTGAGACAAATAAATCTGACTTTTACCAGAGCTGACCAGAGGAAAGCACAAACACAGTCCCCCACTACCACAAATAATGCAGTCGAGTTTCCCACATTTGGGGAAATCACAGGGGTCAGCATACCCAGAATGCAATGAATGAACCTCACCCTGGGAGAACAATCTTCATGACCATGGTATCTCCTATGCAAAATAAGTATGATTTGGGATAGGGCTGGGGAGGGCCGCTGCTCAGGCACATCTCTGTCAAGTAAAGGAGATTCAACTGAGGCAGCACAAGGGAACTCTCATCTGGGGACAACAACTGCAGGGAGAACACATATTTTCAGATGAACATGGGAGGGCAGAAGGCTGCCTAATAATGAAGCACCCCCAAACAACAAACCAAATGCAACAACTAGTGCAAGCATTCCTGGGGGAAGGCCTGCAGCAGATGGATTTGCATACGGTGATGTCATCCAAGCAGTGGGTCAAAGTTGGCTTCAACCCTCGTCTGCATATGAAAAGAGAAAAGGGGCGTGCAGGGCATAGCGGCCTTTTGCGGCGCTTGGATGACCCCTAGTTCGCATTAAACACCTCCACCCTCCTTCGGTGTGGGGCTCATGTTGGCTATGCCCCAGCCCCTGAAGCATTCAAGCTGATTTCTTGCAGCAGCTGGGCACTGTAACAGCTCCAGAGCTGCTCTGTACGGCAAGTAAAAGGGTGTGGGCCCTGCAGCACTACCAGTAGTTTGCATTGTGCATTGGAAGGCACAAAGTAAGCAGACAAGAGGAGAAGTCAGGATAGTGCACAAGGGTATAAAAGGGAGGGGCTCATGAAAAAAGAAGTGGAAACAGACAGCAAACTAGGCTGGAGAGAGACCTGAGACAAAGAGATCTGAATTATACGAGAGCCGACCAGGGGAAACACAAATTATGCAGTCAAGCTTCCCACATTTGGGGAAATCGCAGGGGCACCACACCCAGAGTGCAATGGGTGAGCCTTGCCCTGGGAGAAGCACCTTCATGATCATAGTATCTCACCTGGCAGGTAAGTAGGAGTTGGGCTAGAGCTGGGGAGAGTCGCTACTCGGGCATCCCCCTGTCAAGTGAAAGAGATCCAACTGAGGCAGCACAAGGGAACTCTCGAAAGAAGAACAAGGCTAGAGGAAGATCTGAGACAAATAAATCTGACTTTTACCAGAGCTGACCAGAGGAAAGCACAAACACAGTCCCCCACTACCACAAATAATGCAGTCGAGTTTCCCACATTTGGGGAAATCACAGGGGTCAGCATACCCAGAATGCAATGAATGAACCTCACCCTGGGAGAACAATCTTCATGACCATGGTATCGCCTATGCAAAATAAGTATGATTTGGGATAGGGCTGGGGAGGGCCGCTGCTCAGGCACATCTCTGTCAAGTAAAGGAGATTCAGCTGAGGCAGCACAAGGGAACTCTCATCTGGGGACAACAACTGCAGGGAGAACACATATTTTCATATAAAAATCTTGGTCATGCTCTGGTTTCTCTTCAGAACGAACAAATCTTTCGCCTCTTACTAAAGATTTCCGTGGAGAGGAGCAAAACCGAGTTTTATCTCAATTTTTGCATGCCCCATCTTTTTGGGGTTTCTTTTACCGGTTTGAAGATAGAATGAGTGTGCTTTAATGTAAGCTCATTTGCATAGAAATGACAGTAAATGTTTATTTATGTTCAAACAGAACTTTCTTGACCATGCTACTTGCTTTAAAGATCTGGGAGCACATGGAATACAGTACAAACCATGCTTATAGCAAGGAGAAGCCAGGTGAGAAATCTGCTTTCTTTCAAATTGGGCGCTCACTTTGATCTGAATGAGGACTGCTGGCACAGCACTCAGGCGACAGGTGGAATCTTGGTCATGCTCTGGTTTCTCTTCAGAACGAACAAATCTTTCGCCTTTTATTAAAGATTATCCGTGGAGAGGAGCAAAACTGAATTTTATCTCAATTTTTGCATGCCCCATATTATTGGGGTTTCTTTTATCAGTTTAAAGACAGAACGAGTGTGCTTTCTTGTTAGCTTTAATGTAAGTTTATTTGCATAACAATGACAATAAATGTCTGTTTCTTTTCAAGCAGAACTTTCTTGACCATACTAATTGCTTGAAAGATCTGGGAGCACATGGAAAAGAGTACAAACCATGTTTATAGCAAGGGGAAGCCTGGTGAGAAATCTGCTTTCTTTCTTTCAAATTGGGTGCTCACTTTGAGCTGAATGAGGACTGCTGGCATGGCACTCAGGCGACAGGTGGAATCTTGGTCATGCTCTGGTTTCTCTTCAGAACGAACAAATCTTTCGCCTTTTACTAAAGATTTCCGTGGAGAGGAGCAAAACTGAGTTTTATCTCAATTTTTGCATGCCCCATATCATACCTCCCAACTGTCCCGATTTTCGCGGGACAGTCCCGTTTTTTGGGGACTGTCCCGCTGTCCCACCTGCGGGCCGCAGTGTCCCGCGGTGGGGAGGACAATTGGGAGGCTCTGTCTGTCGCTGCACTGCTTAGCAGAGCAGCGGTGAATAGACGCTGTGCGCATGCGCACAGCGTCTATTCACTGAAGTCAGAGGGAGAGGTGGCATGCCAGCGGCTCACAGAGCGCTGGGCATGCCCGCTCAGTGCCGAAAACGGGGGCGTGACTCGCGATCGCGGGTCCTCCCGCGAAGCCACGCCCCCTTTTACTTAGGCCACACCCTTTTTGGGAGCGCGCGCGACTTCGCCGCGCGTGTGTCCCTCTTTGCGAGCCGACAAAGTTGGGAGGTATGCCCATATTATTGGGGTTTCTTTTATCAGTTTAAAGACAGAACGAGTTTGCTTTCTTGTTAGCTTTAATGTAAGTTTATTTGCATAACAATGACAGTAAATGTTTGTTTCTTTTCAAACAGAACTTTCTTGACCATGCTACTTGCTTGAAAGATCTGGGAGCACATGGAAAACAGTACAAACCATGCAGTATCACAAGAGCCTTTATTTGATCTTTCATGAAGATAGAGCAGAATTGAGGACACGTCAACAATTTCTGCCGAAGGTGGCTCATCTTTCCACATGGTGCCTTTGGCCACTGACACCTTCGTTGAGTCAAAGTCTCTGGCTGTGGTCAGAACTTTGAAAATTTATGTCACCAGAACGGTTCAGATTAGGAAAACAGAGGCTCTGTTTGTCCTGTATGCTCCCAACAGGATTGGGTGGCCTGCTTCCATGTAGACCATTATGCGCTGGATCTGTGGTAAGATTCAGCATGCTCATTCCATGGCAGGATTGCCGTTACTGAATTAGGTGAAGACCCATTCTACTAGAAAGGTGGGTTCATCCTGGGCAGCTGGTCGGGGAGTCTCGGCATTGCAACTTTGCCGAGCAGCTATTTAGTAAACACTTTTGCTAAGTTTTACAAGTTTGATACCTTGGCCGATGATAACTTCAAGTTGGGTCATTCGGTGCTGCAGAGTCGTACGCACTCTTCCACCCGTTCAAGAGCTTTGGTATAACCCCATGGTTCTTAATGTGACCCCAGCATCCTCTAGGTCGTATGAGAAAATAGGATTTTAATACCTACCGGTAAATCCTTTTCTCTTAGTCTGTAGAGGATGCTGGGCACCCGTCCCAGTCCATACTGTGTCTGCAGTTATTACTTGTGGTTATACACATGTTGTGTTATGGTTCTGGTCAGCTTTTTGCTGCAATTGTTCATGCCGTTGGCTTGTGTTCTGTTGAATGCCACGTTCTGCGGCATGCTTAAGGTGTGAGCTGGTAAGATGCTCACCTTAGTTTAACAATAAATCCTTTCCTCGAAATGTCCGTCTCCATGGGCACAGTTCCTATAACTGGAGTCTGGAGGAGGGGCATAGAGGGAGGAGCCAGTTCACACCCTTTGATAGTCTTAAAGTGCCCATGTCTCTTGCGGATCCCGTCTATACCCCATGGTTCTTAATGTGACCCCAGCATCCTCTACGGACTAAGAGAAAAGGATGCCCTTGCGCACTATCCTGACTTCTCCTCCCGTCTGCTTACTTTGTGCCTTCCAACGCACAATGCAAACTACAGGTGGTGCTGCAGGGCCCACACCCTTTTACTTGCCTTACAGAACAGCTCTGGAGCTGTTACAGTGCCCAGCTGCTGCAAGAAATCAGCTTGAATGCTTCAGGGGATGGGGCATGGCCAACATGAGCCCCACACCAAAGGAGGGTGGGGGTGTTTAATGAGAACTAGGGGTCATCCAAGCACTGCAAAAGGCCGCCATGCCCTGCACGCCCCTTTTCTCTTTTCATATGCAGATGAGGGTTCCAGCCAACTTTGGCCCACTGCTTGAATAACATCACTGTATGCAAATCCGTCTGCTGCAGACCTTCCCCCAGGAAGGCTTGTACTAGATGTTGCATATGGTTTGATATTTGATGGTGCTTCAGTATTAGGCAGCCTTCCGCCCTCCCATGTTCATCTGAAAAGATGTGGTCTCCCTGCAGTTGTTGTCCCCAGACGAGAGTTCCCTTGTGCTTCCTCAGTTGAATCTCCTTAACTTGACGGGGGAGGGGCTGCCCGAGCAGCCACCCTCCCCAGCCCTATCCCAACTCATACTTATTTTGCATATGAGATCTCTTGATCATGAAGATTGTTATCACAGGGTGAGGTTCATCCATTATATTTTAAAATAGGAAGGTACAAATTACATATTTGAATTGCATTTATGTGCTGGATTCAAATGTCCCCCCCCCCCTTCCTTTCTCAATTGTGCCCGTCAGCAGCTATTCTAAGGTTGCTGCCAATGGGTGTGACACATTAATTTCTTCTGTGGGGTACACTGGACTCCACAAGGATTCACATTGGGGTGTAGAGTAGGATCTTGATCTGAGGCACCAACCGGCTCAAAGCTTTTGACTGTTCCCAAGATGCTCAGTGCATTCTCCTCTATAACCCCGCTTCCATGAACAGGGAGCTCAGTTTGTAGTTGGTGCCTTCAGTAGCAGGCCACTTAACAGGGGCCTGCCTCAGGCAGCCTATTCTTAGCTATAAATTTTGACAAGAAAAGAAGAACTTGTTTTATGAGAATCTACAAGGGCTGCAGCAGGCTAGGTCTAATAGACATCTTTACTGCAGCTTCATCACTCCCAGCGGCGCTGTATACTCCCGTGCCCTGGTTGCTGGGTCACTGCAGCGGAGGGTCCGGTTTCATCCTAAGGTCAGTCACACACACACCACCCTTCCGGATCACGAGGCCGCTGATGAAGGGGAGCGTGGCCGTAGGGGGTGGACCGTGTGCGCACTGGCGTGGACACTGATTACTGGGCAGCCGCTCCACTAGCCACCAGGTACAGTTAAGGAGCACAGGTCTGGGGGTTTTTCTCATATATTAACCCAATTTTGTACTGCCCGCAGCGCATTGTGATAGGTAATAGGGCCTGATTCAGGTTGGATTGCAATCACAATAAGCGATCCAACTGCAAAAATTGCTAAGAGCATACGCATGTGCCTGCATTTTCTGCGGCACCCCGCAGAGAATGCGATCGCCTCTGCCTGTCAATCGGGGCGGGGGGGGGATAGGTGGGTCAGCAACACTCCATTTCCAAGTCAGGGATGGAGCGGTGCGGGGGCAAGGCTTCAAAATGGGGTCTGCAACGGAGGAGACACAGGGGGCGTGGTCACAGCGGCTGTATGACATCACATTCAGCCGCTGTGATCACAAAAATGGTGGCGGCTTCCTGCGCGCACATACAGTCTGCACCAGCAGGAGGCTACACCATTTTTTATGATCACGCTGAACTGCAGTGCGACTGCAATTACAGCATGGTCAAGAAGGGAGGCGTCATGCTGGGTGGCCATGCCCTTTCACTGTGCAGGAGCCAGCACTGCTCACAAACTAGTCCCCGGGTGCAGCCCCCAACCCCCGGGACACCCGGAGCAACAAAATGTAGATTCAGGCCACCAGGCCACGCCCCTACCTATGAAACCATGCCTCCTTTTTACCATTGCGCTGCTTATCTGCGCGCACTGCATTACAATCTCCCTCGCCACCTCTCTGGGTGTCACCAGTGATAGTGACACCTCTGCCATGCTTGTAGCAGCTGGTCCTAAGATCTACGCCTCAAGCCCTGAGTGTTTGCCCTTGTGACTTGTTGATCATCATAGCGAAGCAGATGCTTACAGAAAACTGCAGGGGCTTAGATTGAAAATAAAAAAATTGATGGGTATAAGGTAGAGAGGAGCGGGTTCGGTTCTCCGAGAACCGAATTCCCCACGAACTCCACGTTGTTTACACTGGTCCGAGGCAGGCTCGGTTGTTCCCGCCTGACTCGGAAAACCTGAACAAGGGAAAATGTCATCATCCCGCTGTCGGATTCTCGCGAGATTCGGATTCCATATAAAGAGCTGCTTGTTGCCGCCATTTTTACTCGTGCTTTGAAGAGAGAGCGGAATGGACGTGGCTATGTTCTCTCAGTGGAAATCTCAATATCAGTGCTCAGTATCAGTGGTTACTTATTGCTGCTCAGTAATACTAGTAGTGTGTCTCTCCTGCTCAGTGTCAGTTCTCAGTAGTATCCTCATCAGTGCTCAGTATCACTGCTCATTGTCTTGTGCTGCATTGTGGTGCTCAGCATACTACAGTACATTACTAATAGTCCAGTGCTGCATCTTGCTGCTCAGTGTCAGTTCTAGTATCCTCATCAGTGCTCACTATCACTGTTCATTGCATTTTGGTTTTCTGTATACTACAGTAACATAGTAATATAGTAACATATAGTAACATAGTTTTTGAGGTTGAATAGAGGCAAATTGCCCATCGTGTTCAACCTGTTTTAAGTTGTGATGATTCTACATACTTGCTGAATAATGTTTTATGACTAGTTAGCTACTATAACTCATGTTACCCCCGGATTAACCATGTTGATATTTTAAGTATTATAACCTTAGATAGCTTTTTCATTCAGAAATGTATCCATTCCTTTTTTAAATCCAATTACAGAGTCCGCCATTACCACCTTCCCTGGCAGGGAATTCCACATCCTGATTGCCCTAACAGTGAAGATCATAGTATCTCACCTGGCAGGTAAGTAGGAGTTGGGCTAGAGCTGTGGAGGATTGCTGCTCGGGCACCCCCTGTCAAGTGAAGGAGATCCAACTGAGGCAGCACAAGGGAACTCTCGAAAGAAGAACAAGGCTAGAGGAAGATCTGAGACAAAGAAATCTGACTTTTACCAGAGCTGACCAGAGGAAAGCACAAACACAGTCCCCCACTACCACAAATAATGCAGTCGAGTTTCCCACATTTGGGGAAATCACAGGGGTCAGCATACCCAGAATGCAATGAATGAACCTCACCCTGGGAGAACAATCTTCATGACCATGGTATCTCCTATGCAAAATAAGTATGATTTGGGATAGGGCTGGGGAGGGCCGCTGCTCAGGCACATCTCTGTCAAGTAAAGGAGATTCAACTGAGGCAGCACAAGGGAACTCTCATCTGGGGACAACAACTGCAGGGAGAACACATATTTTCAGATGAAAATCTTGGTCATGCTCTGGTTTCTCTTCAGAACGAACAAATCTTTCGCCTTTTACTAAAGATTTCCGTGGAGAGGAGCAAAACTGAGTTTTACCTCAATTTTTGCATGCCCCATCTTTTTGGATTTTCTTTTATCGGTTTAAAGATAGAATGAGTGTGCTTTAATGAAAGCTCATTTGCATAGAAATTACAGTAAATGTTTGTTTCTTTTCAAACAGAACTTTCTTGACCATGCTACTTGCTTGAAAGATCTGGGAGCACATGGAATACAGTACAAACCATGCTTATAGCAAGGAGAAGCCAGGTGAGAAATCTGCTTTCTTTCAAATTGGGCGCTCACTTTGATCTGAATGAGGACTGCTGGCATGGCACTCAGGCGACAGGTGGAATCTTGGTCATGCTCTGGTTTCTCTTCAGAATGAACAAATCTTTCGCCTTTTATTAAAGATTTCCGTGGAGAGGAGCAAAACTGAGTTTTATCTCAATTTTTGCATGCCCCATATTATTGGGGTTTCTTTTATCAGTTTAAAGACAGAACGAGTGTGCTTTCTTGTTGGCTTTAATGTAAGTTTATTTGTATAACAATGATAGTAAATGTCTGTTTCTTTTCAAACAGAACTTTCTTGACCATGCTACTTGCTTGAAAGATCTGGGAGCACATGGAAAAGAGTACAAACCATGCTTATAGCAAGGGGAAGCCTGGTGAGAAATCTGCTTTCTTTCTTTCAAATTGGGTGCTCACTTTGAGCTGAATGAGGACTGCTGGCATGGCACTCAGGCGACAGGTGGAATCTTGGTCATGCTCTGGTTTCTCTTCAGAACGAACAAATCTTTCGCCTTTTACTAAAGATTTCCGTGGAGAGGAGCAAAACTGAGTTTTATCTCAAATTTTGCATGCCCCATCTTATTGGGGTTTTATTTTATCTGTTTAAAGATAGAACGAGTGTGCTTTAATGTAAGCTCATTTGCATAGAAATGACAGTAAATGTTTGTTTCTTTTCAAACAGAACTTTCTTGACTATACTAATTGCTTGAAAGATCTGGGAACACATGGAAAAGAGTACAAACCATGTTTATAGCTAGGGGAAGCCTGGTGAGAAATCTGCTTTCTTTCTTTCAAATTGGGTGCTCACTTTGAGCTCAATGAGAACTGCTGGCATGGCACTCAGGCGACAGGTGGAATCTTGGTCATGCTCTGGTTTCTCTTCAGAACTAACAAATATTTCGCCTTTTATTAAAGATTTCCGTGGAGAGGAGCAAAACTGAGTTTTATCTCAATTTTTGTATGCCCCATATTATTGGGGTTTCTTTTATCAGTTTAAAGACAGAACGAGTGTGCTTTTTTGTTAGCTTTAATGTAAGTTGCCATAGATGCAGTGAAACACATGTGTAGGGCACGGCGTGTCCGCGTGTATTTGACTCATGTGAAATGTTATAAAACAAAAATATATGATTATGATGTTAGCTGTTAGTCTCCACTAATAGGGAATAGAAGCTGAGCTATAAGAAAGGAATACACTAGATATGATGTCACTTAGCAATTACAATGTCTAAAGTGCATACAGATAGCTACTAATAACTCTTGATAAGAAAGTATATCAGTGTGGGTATATTTATATGATGGGATATTGGGACTAGTGAATATATATCACTCCTGCTGTCCAGATTGGCAATAACCAGACAATTATGATAAGAGTAGAGATGTCACATGGGCTGCTATAGATATTAATTTAATGCTGTATGTGTCATTTGTTACAAATGGATACATTTTCTATGAGTCAGCCTAGCAGCTGCATGTTCTAACAGAACACTATCCTCACACAGAATCTGCTAACCTTGAGATAACTAAATGACAGTGTGTAACAGTCTCTTTACTATAAGACTGTTACAAAGTAATATATATATTTGAAGTCAGTCTAGCAGCTGTGTGTTCCAGCAGTTTATAAGACAAAGAAAATCTCCTATTGTGGAATCTAGACACATGGGACTGCTGGCCTGTGTCATACTATTTCTATGTAATACCAGTAACATGTATATAACTGTTACATAATTGTTACAAATGGATAAATCTTTGAGTCAGCCTAGCAGCTGCATGTCCTAACAGGACACCATAAATCCTTTACAGTGTAACAAATTGATTGGTAACACTTAAAGGCTGGAGAGCAGTTATATGCCTTACTAGCATACTCAATATACCACATTATTACACCAGTTACCACGATTATTGACAGCGCATTTGATATATTATATTACCCTCACACTGAGTCTGTTTACCTTTAGATAACTAAGTGACCGAATATGTAACAGTTTCTCTATCATAAGACTGTTACAAAGTGAGATAGATATATTTGGAAGTCAGTCAAACAGCTGTGTGTTTCAGCGGTTTATAAGAAAATTCCTCATTGTGGAATCTGGACCACTAAGGGTTATTATATATATAGCACATGGAATTGCCACATCTCCCTATATGATAATTTCATTACACTGTAACATAATAAGAATTAACTCTTTAACAGTGTAAATAGAGAGTAATGAATCTCTGACACATGGAATATATTATTTCTTAGATGAATTGGATAAACCATTATGACAGACACTTTGCTTCTTAATAAGAATTGAGGTGGCTATACCTCTAAGGAAAGCATTATTGCCTACGCCTAGATCAGATTAAATAAGATCTGGCTGAATATATGAAGGAAGGTTGCTATTTATATGAGAATTGGAATTGCTATATTCCTTAAGGCAACCCCACCGATTGATATATGTTGTCAATTAAGTATATCTGAACGGCTATATCTGGACCAGATTTAATAAGATCTGGCTGATTATATGAAGGAGGGCTGCTATTTATATTGGAATTGCCATATTCCTTAAGGCAACCGCACCTGTTGGTATATCTCGCCAATTAACTATATCTAAACAGCTAAATTAAAGCTATTCATCATTTTTTTAGTTTGGATATTAATAAATATGATCTTTCCATGATCCATAGAGATTTCCCTATCAAGTGATTCCTTATCCGATATAGAAAGCTATCCCCCTGTGGTATTGAATTTAGGAATATAGTCTTAGGGGACACAGAGAAATAAGTGATCCCCATCTACCTAAGCACCCCACAAATTGGAGGTTAGCTTACCGGTTATACTCAATCACCCCCACAAATTCGCCAATGGGGATGGCTTCCCGGGAGGTAACCCCTATTGAGTGAAGGGAGTATATAGGATACGACCCAGTGGTACCTGACGACATAGATACTAACAGCTATTTAATAACATTACGCTAGAAAGTGATTATTAGCAACATATATATCTATATAAACAACCCCGCCAGGGTTGTGCCTTCAAAAATAATCACACACGGACACGCTTTTTAAACCTTTTTTTCACATCTCTTTATTCTTCTTATGCACATGTATGTTAGTTCTGTGATTTTAACATTTATGTTTCACTGCAGTTTGGGATAATAATATTAATATTTATCCAATTTTAATACATACTTAATAAAGGTTATATTTTATGATTCATTCATTCTGTCCAGTGCGTCAACAGTGCAGATTTCTTCTTGTTTTTTCTCCCAAATTCTATAACAATGACAGTAAATGTTGTTTCTTTTCAAACAGAACTTTCTTGACCATGCTACTTGCTTGAAAGATCTGGGAGCACATGGAAAACAGTACAAACCATGCAGTATCACAAGAGCCTTTATTTGATCTTTCATGAAGATAGAGCAGAATTGAGGACACGTCAACAATTTCTGCCGAAGGTGGTTCATCTTTCCACATGGTGCCTTTGGCCACTGACACCTTCGTTGAGTCAAAGTCTCTGGCTGTGGTCAGAACTTTGAAAATTTATGTCACCAGAACGGTTCAGATTAGGAAAACAGAGGCTCTGTTTGTCCTGTATGCTCCCAACAGGATTGGGTGTCCTGCTTCCATGTAGACCATTATGCGCTGGATCTGTGGTAAGATTCAGCATGCTCATTCCATGGCAGGATTGCCATTACTGAATTAGGTGAAGACCCATTCTACTAGAAAGGTGGGTTCATCCTGGGCAGCTGGTCGGGGAGTCTCGGCATTGCAACTTTGCCGAGCAGCTATTTAGTAAACACTTTTGCTAAGTTTTACAAGTTTGATACCTTGGCTGATGATAACCTCAAGTTGGGTCATTCGGTGCTGCAGAGTCGTACGCACTCTCCCACCCGTTCAAGAGCTTTGGTATAACCCCATGGTTCTTAATGTGACCCCAGCATCCTCTAGGTCGTATGAGAAAATAGGATTTTAATACCTACTGGTAAATCCTTTTCTCTTAGTCCGTAGAGGATGCTGGGCACCCGTCCCAGTCCATACTGTGTCTGCAGTTATTACTTGTGGTTATACACATGTTATGTTATGGTTCTGGTCAGCTTTTTGCTGCAATTGTTCATGCCGTTGGCTTGTGTTCTGTTGAATGCCACGTTCTGCGGCATGCTTAAGGTGTGAGCTGGTAAGATGCTCACCTTAGTTTAACAATAAATCCTTTCCTCGAAATGTCCGTCTCCCTGGGCACAGTTCCTATAACTGGAGTCTGGAGGAGGGGCATAGAGGGAGGAGCCAGTTCACACCCTTTGAAAGTCTTAAAGTGCCCATGTCTCTTGCGGATCCCGTCTATACCCCATGGTTCTTAATGTGACCCCAGCATCCTCTACGGACTAAGAGAAAAGGATGCCCTTGCGCACTATCCTGACTTCTCCTCCCGTCTGCTTACTTTGTGCCTTCCAACGCACAATGCGAACTACAGGTGGTGCTGCAGGGCCCACACCCTTTTACTTGCCTTACAGAACAGCTCTGGAGCTGTTACAGTGCCCAGCTGCTGCAAGAAATCAGCTTGAATGCTTCAGGGGATGGGGCATGGCCAACATGAGCCCCACACCAAAGGAGGGTGGGGGGTGTTTAATGCGAACTAGGGGTCATCCAAGCACCGCAAAAGGCCGCCATGCCCTGCATGCCCCTTTTCTCTTTTCATATGCAGATGAGGGTTCCAGCCAACTTTGGCCCACATCTTGGATGACATCACCGTATGCAAATCCGTCTTCTGCAGACCTTCCCCCAGGAATGCTTGTACTAGTTGTTGCATATGGTTTGATATTTGATGGTGCTTCAATATTAGGCAGCCTTCCACCCTCCCATGTTCATCTGAACAGATGTGGTCTCCCTGCAGTTGGTGTCCCCAGACGAGAGTTCCCTTGTGCGTCCTCAGTTGAATCTCCTTAACTTGACGGGGGAGGGGCTGCCCGAGCAGCCACCCTCCCCAGCCCTATCCCAACTCATACTTATTTTGCATATGAGATCTCTTGATCATGAAGATTGTTCTCACAGGGTGAGGTTCATCCATTATATTTTAAAATAGGAAGGTACAAATTACATATTTGAATTGCATCTATGTGCTGGATTCAAATGTCCCCCCCCCCCTTCCTTTCTCAATTGTGCCCGTCAGCAGCTATTCTAAGGTTGCTGCCAATGGGTGTGACACATTAATTTCTTCTGTGGGGTACACTGGACTCCACAAGGATTCACATTGGGGTGTAGAGTAGGATCTTGATCTGAGGCACCAACCGGCTCAAAGCTTTTGACTGTTCCCAAGATGCTCAGCGCATCCTCCTCTATAACCTCGCTTCCATGAACAGGGAGCTCAGTTTGTAGTTGGTGCCTTCAGTAGCAGGCCACTTAACAGGGGCCTGCCTCAGGCAGCCTATTCTTAGCTATTAATTTTGACAAGAAAAGAAGAACTTGTTTTATGAGAATCTACAAGGGCTGCAGCAGGCTAGGTCTAATAGACATCTTTACTGCAGCTTCATCACTCCCAGCGGCGCTGTATACTCCCGTGCCCTGGTTGCTGGGTCACTGCAGCGGAGGCTCCAGTTTCTTCCTAAGGTCAGTCACACACACACCGCCCTTCCGGATCACGAGGCCGCTGATGAAGGGGAGCGTGGCCGTAGGGGGTGGACCGTGTGCGCACTGGCGTGGACACTGATTACTGGGCAGCCGCTCCACTAGCCACCAGGTACAGTTAAGGAGCACAGGTCTGGGAGTTTTACTCCTATATTAACCCAATTTTGTACTGCCCGCAGCGCATTGTGATAGGTAATAGGGCCTGATTCAGGTTGGAATGCAATCACAATAAGCGATCCAACTGCAAAATTTGCTAACAGCATACGCATGTGCCTGCATTTTCTGCGGCACCCCGCAGAGAATGCGATCGCCTCTGCCTGTCAATCGGGGCGGGGGGGGGGGGAGAGGGGGGTCAGCAACACTCCATTTCCAAGTCAGGGATGGAGCGGTGCGGGGGCAAGGCTTCAAAATGGGGTCTGCAACGGAGGAGACACAGGGGGCGTGGTCACAGCGGCTGTATGACATCACATTCAGCCGCTGTGATCACAAAAATGGTGGCGGCTTCCTGCGCGCACATACAGTCTGCACCAGCAGGAGGCTACACCATTTTTTATGATCACGCTGAACTGCAGTGCGACTGCAATTACAGCATGGTCAAGAATGGAGGCGTCATGCTGGGTGGCCATGCCCTGTCACTGTGCAGGAGCCAGCACCGCACACACACTAGTCCCCGGGTGCAGCCCCCAACCCCCGGGACACCCGGAGCAACAAAATGTAGATTCAGGCCACCAGGCCACGCCCCTACCTATGAAACCATGCCTCCTTTTTACCATTGCACTGCTTATCTGCGCGCCCTGCATTACAATCTCCCTCGCCACCTCTCTGGGTGTCACCAGTGATAGTGACACCTCTGCCATGCTTGTAGCAGCTGGTCCTAAGATCTACGCCTCAAGCCCTGAGTGTTTGCCCTTGTGACTTGTTGATCATCATAGCGAAGCAGATGCTTACAGAAAACTGCAGGGGCTTAGATTGAAAATAAAAAAATTGATGGGTATAAGGTAGAGAGGAGCGGGTTCGGTTCTCCGAGAACCGAATTCCCGACGAACTCCACGTGGTTTACACTGGTCCGAGGCAGGCTCGGTTGTTCCCGCCTGACTCGGAAAACCTGAACAAGGGAAAATGTCATCATCCCGCTGTCGGATTCTCGCGAGATTCGGATTCCATATAAAGAGCTGCGCGTTGCCGCCATTTTTACTCGTGCATTGAAGAGAGAGCGGAGAGGACGTGGCTATGTTCTCTCAGTGGAAATCTCAATATCAGTGCTCAGTATCAGTGGTTACTTATTGCTGCTCAGTAATACTAGTAGTGTGTCTCTCCTGCTCAGTGTCAGTTCTCAGTAGTATCCTCATCAGTGCTCAGTATCACTGCTCATTGTCTTGTGCTGCATTGTGGTGCTCAGCATACTACAGTACATTACTAATAGTCCAGTGCTGCATCTTGCTGCTCAGTGTCAGTTCTAGTATCCTCATCAGTGCTCACTATCACTGCTCATTACATTGTGGTGTTCTGTATACTACAGTAACATAGTAATATAGTAACATATAGTAACATAGTTTTTGAGGTTGAATAGAGGCAAATTGCCCATCGTGTTCAACCTGTTTTAAGTTGTGATGATTCTACATACTTGCTGAATAATGTTTTATGACTAGTTAGCTACTATAACTCATGTTACCCCCGGATTAACCATGTTGATATTTTAAGTATTATAACCTTGGATAGCTTTTTCATTCAGAAATGTATCCATTCCTTTTTTAAATCCAATTACAGAGTCCGCCATTACCACCTTCCCAGGCAGGGAATTCCACATCCTGATTGCCCTAACAGTGAAGATCATAGTATCTCACCTGGCAGGTAAGTAGGAGTTGGGCTAGAGCTGTGGAGGATTGCTGCTCGGGCACCCCCTGTCAAGTGAAGGAGATCCAACTGAGGCAGCACAAGGGAACTCTCGAAAGAAGAACAAGGCTAGAGGAAGATCTGAGACAAAGAAATCTGACTTTTACCAGAGCTGACCAGAGGAAAGCACAAACGCAGTCCCCCACTACCACAAATAATGCAGTCGAGTTTCCCACATTTGGGGAAATCACAGGGGTCAGCATACCCAGAGTGCAATGAATGAACCTCACCCTGGGAGAACAATCTTCATGACCATGGTATCTCCTATGCAAAATAAGTATGATTTGGGATAGGGCTGGGGAGGGCCGCTGCTCAGGCACATCTCTGTCAAGTAAAGGAGATTCAACTGAGGCAACACAAGGGAACTCTCATCTGGGGACAACAACTGCAGGGAGAACACATATTTTCAGATGAACATGGGAGGGCAGAAGGCTGCCTAATACTGAAGCACCCCCAAACAACAAATCAAATGCAACTACTAGTGCAAGCATTCCTGGGGGAAGGCCTGCAGCAGATGGATTTGCATATGGTGATGTCATCCAAGCAGTGGGTCAAAGTTGGCTTCAACCCTCGTCTGCATATGAAAATAAAAAAGGGGTGTGCAGGGCATGGCGGCCTTTTGCGGCGCTTGGATGACCCCTAGTTCGCATTAAACACCTCCACCTTCCTTCGGTGTGGGGCTCATGTTGGCTATGCCCCAGCCCCTGAAGCATTCAAGCTGATTTCTTGCAGCAGCTGGGCACTGTAACAGCTCCAGAGCTGCTCTGTAAAGCAAGTAAAAGGGTGTGGGCCCTGCAGCACTACCTGTAGTTTGCATTGTGCGTTGGAAGGCACAAAGTAAGCAGACGGGAGAAGTCAGGATAGTGCACAAGGGCATAGAAGGGAGCGGCTCAAGAAAAGAGAAGTGGAAACAGACAGCAAACTAGGCTGGAGAGAGACCTGAGACAAAGAGATCTGAATTATACGAGAGCCGACCAGAGGAAACACAAATTATGTAATCAAGTGTCCCACATTTGGGGAAATCGTAGGAGCAGCACACCCAGAGTGCATTGGGTGAGCCTTGCCCTGGGAGAAGCACCTTCCTGATCATAGTATCTCACCTGGCAGGTAAGTAGGAGTTGGGCTAGAGCTGGGGAGGGTCGCTGTTCGGGCACCCCCCTGTCAAGTGAAGGAGATCCAACTGAGGCAGCACAAGGAAACTCTCGAAAAAAGAACAAGGCTAGAGGAAGATCTGAGACAAAGAAATCTGACTTTTACCAGAGCTGACCAGAGGAAAGCACAAACACAGTCCCCCACTACCACAAATAATGCAGTCGAGTTTCCCACATTTGGGGAAATCACAGGGGTCAGCATACCCAGAATGCAATGAATGAACTTCACCCTGGGAGAACAATCTTCATGACAATTGTATCTCCTATGCAAAATAAGTATGATTTGGGATAGGGCTGGGGAGGGCCGCTGCTCAGGCACATCTCTGTCAAGTAAAGGAGATTCAACTGAGGCAGCACAAGGGAACTCTCATCTGGGGACAACAACTGCAGGGAGAACACATATTTTCAGATGAACATGGGAGAGCAGAAGGCTGCCTAATACTGAAGCACCCCCAAACAACAAACCAAATGCAACAACTAGTACAAGCATTCCTGGGAAAAGGTCTGCAGAAGACGGATTTGCATACGGTGATGTCATCCAAGCAGTGGGCCAAAGTTGGCTGGAACCCTCATCTGCATATGAAAAGAGAAAAGGGGTATGCAGGGCATGGCGGCCTTTTGCGGCGCTTGGATGACCCTTAGTTAGCATTAAACACCTCCACCCTCCATCGGTGTGGGGCTCATGTTGGCTATGCCCCAGCCCCTGAAGCATTCAAGCTGATTTCTTGCAGCAGCTGGGCACTGTAACAGCTCCAGAGCTGCTCTGTAAGGCAAGTAAAAGGGTGTTGGCCCTGCAGCACTACCTGTAGTTTGCATTGTGCGTTGGAAGGCACAAAGTAAGCAGACAGGTGAAGTCAGGAGAGTGCACAAGGGCATAGAAGGCAGCGGCTCAAGAAAAGAGAAGTGGAAACAGACAGCAAACTAGGCTGGAGAGAGACCTGAGACAAAGAGATCTGAATTATACGAGAGCCGACCAGGGGAAACACAAATTATGCAGTCAAGTTTCCCACATTTGGGGAAATCACAGGAGCAGCACACCCAGAGTGCAATGGGTGAGCCTTGCCCTGGGAGAAGCACCTTCATGATCATAGTATCTCACCTGGCAGGTATGTAGGAGTTGGGCTAGAGCTGGGGAGGGTCGCTGCTCGGGTACCCCCCTGTCAAGTGAAGGAGATCAAACTGAGGCAGCACAATGGAACTCTCGAAAGAAGAACAAGGCTAGAGGAAGATCTGAGACAAAGAAATCTGACTTTTACCAGAGCTGACCAGAGGAAAACACAAACACAGTCCCCCACTACCACAAATAATGCAGTTGAGTTTCCCACATTTGGGGAAATCACAGGGGTCAGCATACCCAGAATGCAATGAATGAACCTCACCCTGGGAGAACAATCTTTATGACCATGGTATCTCCTATGCAAAATAAGTATGATTTGGGATAGGGCTGGGGAGGGCCGCTGCTCAGGCACATCTCTGTCAAGTAAAGGAGATTCAACTGAGGCAGCACAAGGGAACTCTCATCTGGGGACAACAACTGCAGGGAGAACACATATTTTCAGATGAACATGGGAGAGCAGAAGGCTGCCTAATACTGAAGCACCCCCAAACAACAAACCAAATGCAACAACTAGTGCAAGCATTCCTGGGGGAAGGCCTGCAGCAGATAGATTTGCATATGGTGATGTCATCCAAGCAGTGGGTCAAAGTTGGCTTCAACCCTCGTCTGCATATGAAAAGAGAAAAGGGGCGTGCAGGGCATGGTGGCCTTTTGCGGCACTTGGCTGACCCCTAGTTTGCATTAAACACCTCCACCCTCCTTCGGTGTGGGGCTCATGTTGGCTATGCCCCAGCCCCTGAAGCATTCAAGCTGATTTCTTGCAGCAGCTGGGCACTGTAACAGCTCCAGAGCTGCTCTGTAAGGCAAGTAAAAGGGTGTGGGCCCTGCAGCACTACCTGTTGTTCGCATTGTGCGTTGGAAGGCACAAAGTAAGCAGAAAGGAGGAGAAGTCAGGATAGTGCGCAAGGGCATAGAAGGGAGCGGCTCAAGAAAAGAGAAGTGGAAACAGACAGCAAACTAGGCTGGAGAGAGACCTGAGACAAAGATATCTGAATTATACGAGACCTGACCAGGGGAAACACAAATTATGCAGTCAAGTTTCCCACATTTGGGGAAATCGCAGGAGCAGCACACCCAGAGTGCAATGGGTGAGCCTTGCCCTTGGAGAAGCACCTTCATGATCATAGTATCTCACCTGGCAGGTAAGTAGGAGTTGGGCTAGAGCTGGGGAGGGTCGCTGCTCGGGCACCCCCCTGTCAAGTGAAGGAGATCCAACTGAGGCAGCACAAAGGAACTCTCGAAAGAAGAACAAGGCTAGAGGAAGATCTGAGACAAAGAAATCTGACTTTTACCAGAGCTGACCAGAGGAAAGCACAAACACAGTCCACCACTACCACAAATAATGCAGTCGAGTTTCCCACATTTGGGGAAATCACAGGGGTCAGCATACCCAGAGTGCAATGAATGAACCGCACCCTGGGAGAACAATCTTCATAACAATGGTATCTCCTATGCAAAATAAGTATGATTTGGGATATGGCTGCGGAGGGCCGCTGCTCAGGCACATCTCTGTCAAGTAAAGGAGATTCAACTGAGGCAGCACAAGGGAACTCTCATCTGGGGACAACAACTGCAGGGAGAACACATATTTTCAGATGAACATGGGAGGGCAGAAGGCTGCCTAATACTGAAGCACCCCCAAACAACAAACCAAATGCAACAACTAGTGCAAGCATTCCTGGGGGAAGGCCTGCAGCAGATAGATTTGCATATGGTGATGTCATCCAAGCAGTGGGTCAAAGTTGGCTTCAACCCTCGTCTGCATATGAAAAGAGAAAAGAGGCGTGCAGGGCATGGTGGCCTTTTGCAGCACTTGGCTGACCCCTAGTTTGCATTAAACACCTCCACCCTCCTTCGGTGTGGGGCTCATGTTGGCTATGCCCCAGCCCCTGAAGCATTCAAGCTGATTTCTTGCAGCAGCTGGGCACTGTAACAGCTCCAGAGCTGCTCTGTAAGGCAAGTAAAAGGGTGTGGGCCCTGCAGCACTACCTGTAGTTCGCATTGTGCGTTGGAAGGCACAAAGTAAGCAGAAAGGAGGAGAAGTCAGGATAGTGCGCAAGGGCATAGAAGGGAGCGGCTCAAGAAAAGAGAAGTGGAAACAGACAGCAAACTAGGCAGGAGAGAGACCTGAGACAAAGAGATCTGAATTATACGAGACCTGACCAGGGGAAACACAAATTATGCAGTCAAGTTTCCCACATTTGGGGAAATCGCAGGGGCAGCACACCCAGAGTGCAATGGGTGAGCCTTGCCCTGGGAGAAGCACCTTCATGATCATAGTATCTCACCTGGCAGGTAAGTAGGAGTTGGGCTAGAGCTGGGGAGGGTCGCTGCTCGGGCACCCCCCTGTCAAGTGAAGGAGATCCAACTGAGGCAGCACAAGGAAACTCTCGAAAGAAGAACAAGGCTAGAGGAAGATCTGAAACAAAGAAATCTGACTTTTACCAGAGATCAGAGGAAAACACAAACACAGTCCCCCACTACCAACAAATAAAGCAGTCACGTTTCCCACATTTGGGGAAATCACAGGGGTCAGCATACCCAGAATGCAATGAATGAACCTCACCCTGGGAGAGTAATCTTCATGACCATGGTATCTCCTATGCAAAATAAGTATGATTTGGGATAGGGCTGGGGAGGGCCGCTGCTCATGCACATCTCTGTCAAGTAAAGGAGATTCAACTGAGGCAGCACAAGGGAACTCTCATCTGGGGACAACAACTGCAGGGAGAACACATATTTTCAGATGAACATGGGAGGGCAGAAGGCTGCCTAATACTGAAGCACCCCCAAACAACAAACCAAATGCAACAACTAGTGCAAGCATTCCTGGGGGAAGTTCTGCAGAAGACGGATTTGCATACGGTGATGTCATCCAAGCAGTGGGTCAAAGTTGGCTTCAACCCTCATCTGCATATGAAAAGAGAAAAGGGGCGTGCAGGGCATGGCGGCCTTTTGCGGTGCTTGGATGACCCCTAGTTCGCATTAAACACCCCACCCTCCTTTGGTGTGGGGCTCATGTTGGCCATGCCCCATCCCCTGAAGCATTCAAGCTGATTTATTGCAGCAGCTGGGCACTGTAACAGCTCCAGAGCAGCTCTGAACGGCAAGTAAAAGGGTGTGGGCCCTGCAGCACTACCTGTAGTTTGCATTGTGCATTGGAAGGCACAAAGTAAGCAGACGGGAGAAGTCAGGATAGTGCGCAAGGGCATAGAAGGGAGCGGCTCAAGAAAAGAGAAGTTGAAACAGACAGCAAACTAGGCTGGAGAGAGACCTGAGACAAAGAGATCTGAATTATACGAGAGCCGACCAGGGGAAACACAAATTATGCAGTCAAGTTTCCCACATTTGGGGAAATCGCAGGAGCAGCACACCCAGAGTGCAATGGGTGAGCCTTGCCCTGGGAGAAGCACCTACATGATCATAGTATCTCACCTGCCAGGTAAGTAGAAGTTGGGCTAGAGCTGGGGAGGGTCGCTGCTCGGGTACCCCCCTGTCAAGTGAAGGAGATCCAACTGAGGCAGCACAAGGGAACTCTCGAAAGAAGAACAAGGCTAAAGGAAGATCTGAGACAAAGAAATCTGACTTTTACCAGAGCTGACCAGAGGAAAGCACAAACACAGTCCCCCACTACCACAAATAAAGCAGTCGAGTTTCCCACATTTTGGGAAATCACAGGGGTCAGCATACCCAGAATGCAATGAATGAACCTCACCGTGGGAGAACAATCTTCATGACCATGGTATCTCCTATGCAAAATAAGTATGATTTGGGATAGGGCTGGGGAGGGCCGCTGCTCAGGCACATCTCTGTCAAGTAAAGGAGATTCAACTGAGGCAGCACAAGGGAACTCTCATCTGGGGACAACAACTGCAGGGAGAACACATATTTTCAGATGAACATGGGAGGGGAGAAGGCTGCCTAATACTGAAGCACCCCCAAACAACAAACCAAATGCATCAACTAGTGCAAGCATTCCTGGGGGAAGGCCTGCAGCAGATGGATTTGCATACGGTGATGTCATCCAAGCAGTGGGTCAAAGTTGGCTTCAACCCTCGTCTGCATATGAAAAGAGAAAAGGGGCGTGCAGGGCATGGCGGCCTTTTGCGGCGCTTGGATGACCCCTAGTTCGCATTAAACACCTCCACCCTCCTTCGGTGTGGGGCTCATGTTGGCTATGCCCCAGCCCCTGAAGCATTCAAGCTGATTTCTTGCAGCAGCTGGGCACTGTAACAGCTCCAGAGCTGCTCTGTACGGCAAGTAAAAGGGTGTGGGCCCTGCAGCACTACCTGTAGTTTGCATTGTGCATTGGAAGGCACAAAGTAAGCAGACAGGAGGAGAAGTCAGGATAGTGCACAAGGGTATAAAAGGGAGGGGCTCATGAAAAAAGAAGTGGAAACAGACAGCAAACTAGGCTGGAGAGAGACCTGAGACAAAGAGATCTGAATTATACGAGAGCCGACCAGGGGAAACACAAATTATGCAGTCAAGCTTCCCACATTTGGGGAAATCAGAGTGCAATGGGTGAGCCTTGCCCTGGGAGAAGCACCTTCATGATCATAGTATCTCACCTGGCAGGTAAGTAGGAGTTGGGCTAGAGCTGGGGAGGGTCGCTGCTCGGGCACCCCCCTGTCAAGTGAAAGAGATCCAACTGAGGCAGCACAAGGAAACTCTCGAAAGAAGAACAAGGCTAGAGGAAGATCTGAGACAAATAAATCTGACTTTTACCAGAGCTGACCAGAGGAAAGCACAAACACAGTCCCCCACTACCACAAATAATGCAGTCGAGTTTCCCACATTTGGGGAAATCACAGGGGTCAGCATACCCAGAATGCAATGAATGAACCTCACCCTGGGAGAACAATCTTCATGACCATGGTATCTCCTATGCAAAATAAGTATGATTTGGGATAGGGCTGGGGAGGGCCGCTGCTCAGGCACATCTCTGTCAAGTAAAGGAGATTCAACTGAGGCAGCACAAGGGAACTCTCATCTGGGGACAACAACTGCAGGGAGAACACATATTTTCAGATGAACATGGGAGGGCAGAAGGCTGCCTAATACTGAAGCACCCCCAAACAACAAACCAAATGCAACAACTAGTGCAAGCATTCCTGGGGGAAGGCCTGCAGCAGATGGATTTGCATACGGTGATGTCATCCAAGCAGTGGGTCAAAGTTGGCTTCAACCCTCGTCTGCATATGAAAAGAGAAAAGGGGCGTGCAGGGCATGGCGGCCTTTTGCAGTGCTTGGATGACCCCTAGTTCACATTAAACACCTCCACCCTCCTTCGGTGTGGGGCTCATGTTGGCTGTGCCCCAGCCCCTGAAGCATTCAAGCTGATTTCTTGCAGTAGCTGGGCACTGTAACAGCTCCAGAGCTGCTCTGTACGGCAAGTAAAAGGGTGTGGGCCCTACAGCACTACCTGTAGTTTGCATTGTGCATTGGAAGGCACAAAGTAAGCAGACAGGAGGAGAAGTCAGGATAGTGCACAAGGGTATAAAAGGGAGGGGCTCATGAAAAAAGAAGTGGAAACAGACAGCAAACTAGGCTGGAGAGAGACCTGAGACAAAGAGATCTGAATTATACGAGAGCCGACCAGGGGAAACACAAATTATGCAGTCAAGCTTCCCACATTTGGGGAAATCGCAGGGGCACCACACCCAGAGTGCAATGGGTGAGCCTTGCCCTGGGAGAAGATCCTTCATGATCATAGTATCTCACCTGGCAAGTAAGTAGGAGTTGGGCTAGAGCTGGGGAGGGTCGCTGCTCGGGCACCCCCCTGTCAAGTTAAAGAGATCCAACTGAGGCAGCACAAGGGAACTCTCGAAAGAAGAACAAGGCTAGAGGAAGATCTGAGACAAAGAAATCTGACTTTTACCAGAGCTGTCCAGAGGAAAGCACAAACACAGTCCCCCACTGCCACAAATAATGCAGTCGAGTTTCCCACATTTGGGGAAATCACAGGGGTCAGCATACCCAGAATGCAATGAATGAACCTCACCCTGGGAGAACAATCTTCATGACCATGGTATCGCCTATGCAAAATAAGTATGATTTGGGATAGGGTTGGGGAGGGCCGCTGCTCAGGCACATCTCTGTCAAGTAAAGGAGATTCAACTGAGGCAGCACAAGGGAACTCTCATCTGGGGACAACAACTGCAGGGAGAACACATATTTTCAGATAAACATGGGAGGGCAGAAGGCTGCCTAATACTGAAGCACCCCCAAACAACAAACCAAATGCAACAACTAGTACAAGCATTCCTGGGGGAAGGCCTGCAGCAGATGGATTTGCATATAGTGATGTCATCCAAGCAGTGGGTCAAAGTTGGCTTCAACCCTCGTCTGCATATGAAAAGAGAAAAGGGGCGTGCAGGGCATGGCGGCCTTTTGCGGCGCTTGGATGACCCCTAGTTCGCATTAAACACCTCCACCCTCCTTCGGTGTGGGGCTCATGTTGGCTATGCCCCAGCCCCTGAAGCATTCAAGCTGATTTCTTGCAGCAGCTGGGCACTGTAACAGCTCCAGAGCTGCTCTGAACGGCAAGTAAAAGGGTGTGGGCCCTGCAGCACTACCTGTAGTTTGCATTGTGCATTGGAAGGCACAAAGTAAGCAGACGGGAGAAGTCAGGATAGTGCGCAAGGGCATAGTAGGGAGCGGCTCAAGAAAAGAGAAGTTGAAACAGACAGCAAACTAGGCTGGAGAGAGACCTGAGACAAAGAGATCTGAATTATACGAGAGCCGACCAGGGGAAACACAAATTATGCAGTCAAGTTTCCCACATTTGGGGAAATCGCAGGAGCAGCACACCCAGAGTGCAATGGGTGAGCCTTGCCCTGGGAGAGGCACCTACATGATCATAGTATCTCACCTGCCAGGTAAGTAGAAGTTGGGCTAGAGCTGGGGAGGGTCGCTGCTCGGGTACCCCCCTGTCAAGTGAAGGAGATTCAACTGAGGCAGCACAAGGGAACTCTCGAAAGAAGAACAAGGCTAGAGGAAGATCTGAGACAAATAAATCTGACTTTTACCAGAGCTGACCAGAGGAAAGCACAAACACAGTCCCCCACTACCACAAATAATGCAGTCGAGTTTCCCACATTTGGGGAAATCACAGGGGTCAGCATACCCAGAATGCAATGAATGAACCTCACCCTGGGAGAACAATCTTCATGACCATGGTATCTCCTATGCAAAATAAGTATGATTTGGGATAGGGCTGGGGAGGGCCGCTGCTCAGGCACATCTCTGTCAAGTAAAGGAGATTCAACTGAGGCAGCACAAGGGAACTCTCATCTGGGGACAACAACTGCAGGGAGAACACATATTTTCAGATGAACATGGGAGGGCAGAAGGCTGCCTAATAATGAAGCACCCCCAAACAACAAACCAAATGCAACAACTAGTGCAAGCATTCCTGGGGGAAGGCCTGCAGCAGATGGATTTGCATACGGTGATGTCATCCAAGCAGTGGGTCAAAGTTGGCTTCAACCCTCGTCTGCATATGAAAAGAGAAAAGGGGCGTGCAGGGCATAGCGGCCTTTTGCGGCGCTTGGATGACCCCTAGTTCGCATTAAACACCTCCACCCTCCTTCGGTGTGGGGCTCATGTTGGCTATGCCCCAGCCCCTGAAGCATTCAAGCTGATTTCTTGCAGCAGCTGGGCACTGTAACAGCTCCAGAGCTGCTCTGTACGGCAAGTAAAAGGGTGTGGGCCCTGCAGCACTACCTGTAGTTTGCATTGTGCATTGGAAGGCACAAAATAAGCAGACAAGAGGAGAAGTCAGGATAGTGCACAAGGGTATAAAAGGGAGGGGCTCATGAAAAAAGAAGTGGAAACAGACAGCAAACTAGGCTGGAGAGAGACCTGAGACAAAGAGATCTGAATTATACGAGAGCCGACCAGGGGAAACACAAATTATGCAGTCAAGCTTCCCACATTTGGGGAAATCGCAGGGGCACCACACCCAGAGTGCAATGGGTGAGCCTTGCCCTGGGAGAAGCACCTTCATGATCATAGTATCTCACCTGGCAGGTAAGTAGGAGTTGGGCTAGAGCTGGGGAGGGTCGCTACTCGGGCACCCCCCTGTCAAGTGAAAGAGATCCAACTTAGGCAGCACAAGGGAACTCTCGAAAGAAGAACAAGGCTAGAGGAAGATCTGAGACAAATAAATCTGACTTTTACCAGAGCTGACTAGAGGAAAGCACAAACACAGTCCCCCACTACCACAAATAATGCAGTCGAGTTTCCCACATTTGGGGAAATCACAGGGGTCAGCATACCCAGAATGCAATGAATGAACCTCACCCTGGGAGAACAATCTTCATGACCATGGTATCGCCTATGCAAAATAAGTATGATTTGGGATAGGGCTGGGGAGGGCCGCTGCTCAGGCACATCTCTGTCAAGTAAAGGAGATTCAGCTGAGGCAGCACAAGGGAACTCTCATCTGGGGACAACAACTGCAGGGAGAACACATATTTTCAGATAAAAATCTTGGTCATGCTCTGGTTTCTCTTCAGAACGAACAAATCTTTCGCCTCTTACTAAAGATTTCCGTGGAGAGGAGCAAAACCGAGTTTTATCTCAATTTTTGCATGCCCCTTCTTTTTGGGGTTTCTTTTACCGGTTTAAAGATAGAATGAGTGTGCTTTAATGTAAGCTCATTTGCATAGAAATGACAGTAAATGTTTATTTATGTTCAAACAGAACTTTCTTGACCATGCTACTTGCTTTAAAGATCTGGGAGCACATGGAATACAGTACAAACCATGCTTATAGCAAGGAGAAGCCAGGTGAGAAATCTGCTTTCTTTCAAATTGGGCGCTCACTTTGATCTGAATGAGGACTGCTGGCACAGCACTCAGGCGACAGGTGGAATCTTGGTCATGCTCTGGTTTCTCTTCAGAATGAACAAATCTTTCGCCTTTTATTAAAGATTATCCGTGGAGAGGAGCAAAACTGAGTTTTATCTCAATTTTTGCATGCCCCATATTATTGGGGTTTCTTTTATCAGTTTAAAGACAGAACGAGTGTGCTTTCTTGTTAGCTTTAATGTAAGTTTATTTGCATAACAATGACAATAAATGTCTGTTTCTTTTCAAGCAGAACTTTCTTGACCATACTAATTGCTTGAAAGATCTGGGAGCACATGGAAAAGAGTACAAACCATGTTTATAGCAAGGGGAAGCCTGGTGAGAAATCTGCTTTCTTTCTTTCAAATTGGGTGCTCACTTTGAGCTGAATGAGGACTGCTGGCATGGCACTCAGGCGACAGGTGGAATCTTGGTCATGCTCTGGTTTCTCTTCAGAACGAACAAATCTTTCGCCTTTTACTAAAGATTTCCGTGGAGAGGAGCAAAACTGAGTTTTATCTCAATTTTTGCATGCCCCATATCATACCTCCCAACTGTCCCGATTTTCGCGGGACAGTCCCATTTTTTGGGGACTGTCCCGCTGTCCCACCTGCGGGCCGCAGTGTCCCGCGGTGGGGAGGACAGTTGGGAGGCTCTGCCTGTCGCTGCCCTGCTTAGCAGAGCAGCGGTGAATAGTCGCTGTGCGCACAGCGTCTATTCACTGAAGTCAGAGGGAGAGGTGGCATGCCAGCGGCTCACAGAGCGCTGGGCATGCCCCCTCAGTGCCGAAAACGGGGGCGTGACTCGCGATCGCGGGTCCTCCCGCGAAGCCATGCCCCTTTTTACTTAGGCCACGCCCTTTTTGGGAGCGCGTGCGACTTCGCCGCGCGTGTGTCCCTCTTTGCGAGCCGACAAAGTTGGGAGGTATGCCCATATTATTGGGGTTTCTTTTATCAGTTTAAAGACAGAACGAGTGTGCTTTCTGGTTAGCTTTAATGTAAGTTTATTTGCATAACAATGACAGTAAATGTTTGTTTCTTTTCAAACAGAACTTTCTTGACCATGCTACTTGCTTGAAAGATCTGGGAGCACATGGAAAACAGTACAAACCATGCAGTATCACAAGAGCCTTTATTTGATCTTTCATGAAGATAGAGCAGAATTGAGGACACGTCAACAATTTCTGCCGAAGGTGGTTCATCTTTCCACATGGTGCCTTTGGCCACTGACACCTTCGTTGAGTCAAAGTCTCTGGCTGTGGTCAGAACTTTGAAAATTTATGTCACCAGAACGGTTCAGATTAGGAAAACAGAGGCTCTGTTTGTCCTGTATGCTCCCAACAGGATTGGGTGTCCTGCTTCCATGTAGACCATTATGCGCTGGATCTGTGGTAAGATTCAGCATGCTCATTCCATGGCAGGATTGCCGTTACTGAATTAGGTGAAGACCCATTCTACTAGAAAGGTGGGTTCATCCTGGGCAGCTGGTCGGGGAGTCTCGGCATTGCAACTTTGCCGAGCAGCTATTTAGTAAACACTTTTGCTAAGTTTTACAAGTTTGATACCTTGGCCGATGATAACTTCAAGTTGGGTCATTCGGTGCTGCAGAGTCGTACGCACTCTTCCACCCGTTCAAGAGCTTTGGTATAACCCCATGGTTCTCATAGGTGTGCGCAGCACATTTTATTAGGGGGTGCCCCATCGGAGGGGTGTGTCTAGCACTGCCTTTTGGGCGTGTCTAGCACCATCTATTGACGGTCAACGCAATATAAAATATCCACCCTTGCACCAATCCTAATAAAGCAGATACATTTTCAGATGTTGTGGTGTGCACCAAACAAACACCCCTGATGGCACTCACTGCAATTACAGTGCTCCTCCTCAGCCTGGTCTGGCTCCTTCTCTCTTTCCCCTGCAAGCTGCAGCAGCTTACTTACAAGTCAGTCACTCACTGACACTGACAGTCGCAGACTAGTACTGCTGCTGCTGGAAAAAACGAGCTGCTGCTGAAAAAATGCTGCTGCAGACCGCCCGCCAGTATTGAATCTGTCTTCCTAAGAGGAACTCTGGCTGCATGCTGATCCTCATCATTGGCTGGCGTTGGCATAGCATAGAAGGAGAGAGGTGGGCTTGTGGCAGGTGTGACGGGTGGGCGTGCGAGCAGCATGATGTAATCACGTCACATCACGCTGTTTTTGTACATGGAGGTGGAGCCGGGAGTTTGAAAGCCGGTGGCAGTGGCACCCTTGATTAACCCAGGCGTCCGGTCAGTGATGCAGTCGACAGGGTGCAGCGTAGAGGGGACAGTGATCAGCCTGCTTGGCATCAGGCATGTGAGATCGGGGTGCCAGACATTAGGGGGTGCCTGTGCGCACCAGGCACCCCCCCTGCGCACACCTATGATGGTTCTTAATGTGACCCCAGCATCCTCTAGGTCGTATGAGAAAATAGGATTTTAATACCTACCGGTAAATCCTTTTCTCTTAGTCTGTAGAGGATGCTGGGCACCCGTCCCAGTCCATACTGTGTCTGCAGTTATTACTTGTGGTTATACACATGTTGTGTTATGGTTCTGGTCAGCTTTTTGCTGCAATTATTCATGCCGTTGGCTTGTGTTCTGTTGAATGCCACGTTCTGCGGCATGCTTAAGGTGTGAGCTGGTAAGATGCTCACCTTAGTTTAACAATAAATCCTTTCCTCGAAATGTCCGTCTCCATGGGCACAGTTCCTATAACTGGAGTCTGGAGGAGGGGCATAGAGGGAGGAGCCAGTTCACACCCTTTGATAGTCTTAAAGTGCCCATGTCTCTTGCGGATCCCGTCTATACCCCATGGTTCTTAATGTGACCCCAGCATCCTCTACGGACTAAGAGAAAAGGATGCCCTTGCGCACTATCCTGACTTCTCCTCCCGTCTGCTTACTTTGTGCCTTCCAACGCACAATGCAAACTACAGGTGGTGCTGCAGGGCCCACACCCTTTTACTTGCCTTACAGAACAGCTCTGGAGCTGTTACAGTGCCCAGCTGCTGCAAGAAATCAGCTTGAATGCTTCAGGGGATGGGGCATGGCCAACATGAGCCCCACACCAAAGGAGGGTGGGGGTGTTTAAAGAGAACTAGGGGTCATCCAAGCACTGCAAAAGGCCGCCATGCCCTGCACGCCCCTTTTCTCTTTTCATATGCAGATGAGGGTTCCAGCCAACTTTGGCCCACTGCTTGAATAACATCACTGTATGCAAATCCGTCTGCTGCAGACCTTCCCCCAGGAAGGCTTGTACTAGATGTTGCATATGGTTTGATATTTGATGGTGCTTCAGTATTAGGCAGCCTTCCGCCCTCCCATGTTCATCTGAAAAGATGTGGTCTCCCTGCAGTTGTTGTCCCCAGACGAGAGTTCCCTTGTGCTTCCTCAGTTGAATCTCCTTAACTTGACGGGGGAGGGGCTGCCCGAGCAGCCACCCTCCCCAGCCCTATCCCAACTCATACTTATTTTGCATATGAGATCTCTTGATCATGAAGATTGTTCTCACAGGGTGAGGTTCATCCATTATATTTTAAAATAGGAAGGTACAAATTACATATTTGAATTGCATTTATGTGCTGGATTCAAATGTCCCCCCACCCCCCATCCTTTCTCAATTGTGCCCGTCAGCAGCTATTCTAAGGTTGCTGCCAATGGGTGTGACACATTAATTTCTTCTGTGGGGTACACTGGACTCCACAAGGATTCACATTGGGGTGTAGAGTAGGATCTTGATCTGAGGCACCAACCGGCTCAAAGCTTTTGACTGTTCCCAAGATGCTCAGTGCATTCTCCTCTATAACCCCGCTTCCATGAACAGGGAGCTCAGTTTGTAGTTGGTGCCTTCAGTAGCAGGCCACTTAACAGGGGCCTGCCTCAGGCAGCCTATTCTTAGCTATAAATTTTGACAAGAAAAGAAGAACTTGTTTTATGAGAATCTACAAGGGCTGCAGCAGGCTAGGTCTAATAGACATCTTTACTGCAGCTTCATCACTCCCAGCGGCGCTGTATACTCCCGTGCCCTGGTTGCTGGGTCACTGCAGCGGAGGGTCCGGTTTCATCCTAAGGTCAGTCACACACACACCTCCCTTCCGGATCACGAGGCCGCTGATGAAGGGGAGCGTGGCCGTAGGGGGTGGACCGTGTGCGCACTGGCGTGGACACTGATTACTGGGCAGCCGCTCCACTAGCCACCAGGTACAGTTAAGGAGCACAGGTCTGGGGGTTTTTCTCCTATATTAACCCAATTTTGTACTGCCCGCAGCGCATTGTGATAGGTAATAGGGCCTGATTCAGGTTGGATTGCAATCACAATAAGCGATCCAACTGCAAAAATTGCTAAGAGCATACGCATGTGCCTGCATTTTCTGCGGCACCCCGCAGAGAATGCGATCGCCTCTGCCTGTCAATCGGGGCGGGGGGGGATAGGTGGGTCAGCAACACTCCATTTCCAAGTCAGGGACGGAGCGGTGCGGGGGCAAGGCTTCAAAATGGGGTCTGCAACGGAGTAGACACAGGGGGCGAGGTCACAGCGGCTGTATGACATCACATTCAGCCGCTGTGATCACAAAAATGCTGGCGGCTTCCTGCGCGCACATACAGTCTGCACCAGCAGGAGGCTACACCATTTTTTATGATCACGCTGAACTGCAGTGCGACTGCAATTACAGCATGGTCAAGAAGGGAGGCGTCATGCTGGGTGGCCATGCCCTTTCACTGTGCAGGAGCCAGCACCGCTCACACACTAGTCCCCGGGTGCAGCCCCCAACCTCCGGGACACCCGGAGCAACAAAATGTAGATTCAGGCCACCAGGCCACGCCCCTACCTATGAAACCATGCCTCCTTTTTACCATTGCGCTGCTTATCTGCGCGCACTGCATTACAATCTCCCTCGCCACCTCTCTGGGTGTCACCAGTGATAGTGACACCTCTGCCATGCTTGTAGCAGCTGGTCCTAAGATCTACGCCTCAAGCCCTGAGTGTTTGCCCTTGTGACTTGTTGATCATCATAGCGAAGCAGATGCTTACAGAAAACTGCAGGGGCTTAGATTGAAAATAAAAAAATTGATTGGTATAAGGTAGAGAGGAGCGGGTTCGGTTCTCCGAGAACCGAATTCCCCACGAACTCCACGTTGTTTACACTGGTCCGAGGCAGGCTCGGTTGTTCCCGCCTGACTCGCAAAACCTGAACAAGGGAAAATGTCATCATCCCGCTGTCGGATTCTCGCGAGATTCGGATTCCATATAAAGAGCTGCGCGTTGCCGCCATTTTTACTCGTGCATTGAAGAGAGAGCGGAATGGACGTGGCTATGTTCTCTCAGTGGAAATCTCAATATCAGTGCTCAGTATCAGTGGTTACTTATTGCTGCTCAGTAATACTAGTAGTGTGTCTCTCCTGCTCAGTGTCAGTTCTCAGTAGTATCCTCATCAGTGCTCAGTATCACTGCTCATTGTCTTGTGCTGCATTGTGGTGCTCAGCATACTACAGTACATTACTAATAGTCCAGTGCTGCATCTTGCTGCTCAGTGTCAGTTCTAGTATCCTCATCAGTGCTCACTATCACTGTTCATTGCATTTTGGTTTTCTGTATACTACAGTAACATAGTAATATAGTAACATATAGTAACATAGTTTTTGAGGTTGAATAGAGGCAAATTGCCCATCGTGTTCAACCTGTTTTAAGTTGTGATGATTCTACATACTTGCTGAATAATGTTTTATGACTAGTTAGCTACTATAACTCATGTTACCCCCGGATTAACCATGTTGATATTTTAAGTATTATAACCTTAGATAGCTTTTTCATTCAGAAATGTATCCATTCCTTTTTTAAATCCAATTACAGAGTCCGCCATTACCACCTTCCCTGGCAGGGAATTCCACATCCTGATTGCCCTAACAGTGAAGATCATAGTATCTCACCTGGCAGGTAAGTAGGAGTTGGGCTAGAGCTGTGGAGGATTGCTGCTCGGGCACCCCCTGTCAAGTGAAGGAGATCCAACTGAGGCAGCACAAGGGAACTCTCGAAAGAAGAACAAGGCTAGAGGAAGATCTGAGACAAAGAAATCTGACTTTTACCAGAGCTGACCAGAGGAAAGCACAAACACAGTCCCCCACTACCACAAATAATGCAGTCGAGTTTCCCACATTGGGGAAATCACAGGGGTCAGCATACCCAGAATGCAATGAATGAACCTCACCCTGGGAGAACAATCTTCATGACCATGGTATCTCCTATGCAAAATAAGTATGATTTGGGATAGGGCTGGGGAGGGCCGCTGCTCAGGCACATCTCTGTCAAGTAAAGGAGATTCAACTGAGGCAGCACAAGGGAACTCTCATCTGGGGACAACAACTGCAGGGAGAACACATATTTTCAGATGAAAATCTTGGTCATGCTCTGGCTTCTCTTCAGAACGAACAAATCTTTCGCCTTTTACTAAAGATTTCCGTGGAGAGGAGCAAAACTGAGTTTTACCTCAATTTTTGCATGCCCCATCTTTTTGGATTTTCTTTTATCGGTTTAAAGATAGAATGAGTGTGCTTTAATGAAAGCTCATTTGCATAGAAATTACAGTAAATGTTTGTTTCTTTTCAAACAGAACTTTCTTGACCATGCTACTTGCTTTAAAGATCTGGGAGCACATGGAATACAGTACAAACCATGCTTATAGCAAGGAGAAGCCAGGTGAGAAATCTGCTTTCTTTCAAATTGGGCGCTCACTTTGATCTGAATGAGGACTGCTGGCATGGCACTCAGGCGACAGGTGGAATCTTGGTCATGCTCTGGTTTCTCTTCAGAATTAACAAATCTTTCGCCATTTATTAAAGATTTCCGTGGAGAGGAGCAAAACTGAGTTTTATCTCAATTTTTGCATGCCCCATATTATTGGGGTTTCTTTTATCAGTTTAAGGACAGAATGAGTGTGCTTTCTTGTTGGCTTTAATGTAAGTTTATTTGTATAACAATGACAGTAAATGTCTGTTTCTTTTCAAACAGAACTTTCTTGACCATGCTACTTGCTTGAAAGATCTGGGAGCACATGGAAAAGAGTACAAACCATGCTTATAGCAAGGGGAAGCCTGGTGAGAAATCTGCTTTCTTTCTTTCAAATTGGGTGCTCACTTTGAGCTGAATGAGGACTGCTGGCATGGCACTCAGGCGACAGGTGGAATCTTGGTCATGCTCTGGTTTCTCTTCAGAACGAACAAATCTTTCGCCTTTTACTAAAGATTTCCGTGGAGAGGAGCAAAACTGAGTTTTATCTCAAATTTTGCATTCCCCATCTTATTGGGGTTTTATTTTATCTGTTTAAAGATAGAACGAGTGTGCTTTAATGTAAGCTCATTTGCATAGAAATGACAGTAAATGTTTGTTTCTTTTCAAACAGAACTTTCTTGA
Organism: Pseudophryne corroboree; assembly: GCF_028390025.1. Lineage (NCBI taxonomy): Eukaryota > Metazoa > Chordata > Amphibia > Anura > Myobatrachidae > Pseudophryne > Pseudophryne corroboree. Next base: position 361,744 of record NW_026970062.1, read on the forward strand.
CTATACTAATTGCTTGAAAGATCTGGGAACACATGGAAAAGAGTACAAACCATGTTTATAGCTAGGGGAAGCCTGGTGAGAAATCTGCTATCTTTCTTTCAAATTGGGTGCTCACTTTGAGTTCAATGAGAACTGCTGGCATGGCACTCAGGCGACAGGTGGAATCTTGGTCATGCTCTGGTTTCTCTTCAGAACGAACAAATATTTCGCCTTTTATTAAAGATTTCCGTGGAGAGGAGCAAAACTGAGTTTTATCTCAATTTTTGCATGCCCCATATTATTGGGGTTTCTTTTATCAGTTTAAAGACAGAACGAGTATGCTTTCTTGTTAGCTTTAATGTAAGTTGCCATAGATGCAGTGAAACACACGTGTAGGGCACGGCGTGTCCGCGTGTATTTGACTCATGTGAAATGTTATAAAACAAAAATATATGATTATGATGTTAGCTGTTAGTCTCCACTAATAGGGAATAGAAGCTGAGCTATAAGAAAGGAATACACTAGATATGATGTCACTTAGCAGATACAATGTCTAAAGTGCATACAGATAGCTACTAATAACTCTTGATAAGAAAGTATATCAGTGTGGGTATATTTATATGATGGGATATTGGGACTAGTGAATATATATCACTCCTTCTGTCCAGATTGGCAATAACCAGACAGTTATGATAAGAGTAGAGATGTCACATGGGCTGCTATAGATATTAATTTAATGCTGTATGTGTCATTTGTTACAAATGGATACATTTTCTATGAGTCAGCCTAGCAGCTGCATGTTCTAACAGAACACTATCCTCACACAGAATCTGCTAACCTTGAGATAACTAAATGACAGTGTGTAACAGTCTCTTTACTATAAGACTGTTACAAAGTAATATATATATTTGAAGTCAGTCTAGCAGCTGTGTGTTCCAGCAGTTTATAAGACAAAGAAAATCTCCTATTGTGGAATCTAGACACATGGGACTGCTGGCCTGTGTCATACTATTTCTATGTAATACCAGTAACATGTATATAACTGTTACATAATTGTTACAAATGGATAAATCTTTGAGTCAGCCTAGCAGCTGCATGTCCTAACAGGACACCATAAATCCTTTACAGTGTAACAAATTGATTGGTAACACTTAAAGGCTGGAGAGCAGTTATATGCCTTACTAGCATACTCAATATACCACATTATTACACCAGTTACCACGATTATTGACAGCGCATTTGATATATTATATTACCCTCACACTGAGTCTGTTTACCTTTAGATAACTAAGTGACCGAATATGTAACAGTTTCTCTATCATAAGACTGTTACAAAGTGAGATAGATATATTTGGAAGTCAGTCAAACAGCTGTGTGTTTCAGCGGTTTATAAGAAAATTCCTCATTGTGGAATCTGGACCACTAAGGGTTATTATATATATAGCACATGGAATTGCCACATCTCCCTATATGATAATTTCATTACACTGTAACATAATAAGAATTAACTCTTTAACAGTGTAAATAGAGAGTAATGAATCTCTGACACATGGAATATATTATTTCTTAGATGAATTGGATAAACCATTATGACAGACACTTTGCTTCCTAATAAGAATTGAGGTGGCTATACCTCTAAGGAAAGCATTATTGCCTACGCCTAGATCAGATTAAATAAGATCTGGCTGAATATATGAAGGAAGGTTGCTATTTATATGAGAATTGGAATTGCTATATTCCTTAAGGCAACCCCACCGATTGATATATGTTGTCAATTAAGTATATCTGAACGGCTATATCTGGACCAGATTTAATAAGATCTGGCTGATTATATGAAGGAGGGCTGCTATTTATATTGGAATTGCCATATTCCTTAAGGCAACCGCACCTGTTGGTATATCTCGCCAATTAACTATATCTAAACAGCTAAATTAAAGCTATTCATCATTTTTTTAGTTTGGATATTAATAAATATGATCTTTCCATGATGCATAGAGATTTCCCTATCAAGTGATTCCTTATCCGATATAGAAAGCTATCCCCCTGTGGTATTGAATTTAGGAATATAGTCTTAGGGGACACAGAGAAATAAGTGATCCCCATCTACCTAAGCACCCCACAAATTGGAGGTTAGCTTACCGGTTATACTCAATCACCCCCACAAATTCGCCAATGGGGATGGCTTCCCGGGAGGTAACCCCTATTGAGTGAAGGGAGTATATAGGATACGACCCAGTGGTACCTGACGACATAGATACTAACAGCTATTTAATAACATTACGCTAGAAAGTGATTATTAGCAACATATATATCTATATAAACAACCCCGCCAGGGTTGTGCCTTCAAAAATAATCACACACGGACACGCTTTTTAAACCTTTTTTTCACATCTCTTTATTCTTCTTATGCACATGTATGTTAGTTCTGTGATTTTAACCTTTATGTTTCACTGCAGTTTGGGATAATAATATTAATATTTATCCAATTTTAATACATACTTAATAAAGGTTATATTTTATGATTCATTCATTCTGTCCAGTGCGTCAACAGTGCAGATTTCTTCTTGTTTTTTCTCCCAAATTCTATAACAATGACAGTAAATGTTGTTTCTTTTCAAACAGAACTTTCTTGACCATGCTACTTGCTTGAAAGATCTGGGAGCACATGGAAAACAGTACAAACCATGCAGTATCTCAAGAGCCTTTATTTGATCTTTCATGAAGATAGAGCAGAATTGAGGACACGTCAACAATTTCTGCCGAAGGTGGTTCATCTTTCCACATGGTGCCTTTGGGCACTGACACCTTCGTTGAGTCAAAGTCTCTGGCTGTGGTCAGAACTTTGAAAATTTATGTCACCAGAACGGTTCAGATTAGGAAAACAGAGGCTCTGTTTGTCCTGTATGCTCCCAACAGGATTGGGTGTCCTGCTTCCATGTAGACCATTATGCGCTGGATCTGTGGTAAGATTCAGCATGCTCATTCCATGGCAGGATTGCCGTTACTGAATTAGGTGAAGACCCATTCTACTAGAAAGGTGGGTTCATCCTGGGCAGCTGGTCGGGGAGTCTCGGCATTGCAACTTTGCCGAGCAGCTATTTAGTAAACACTTTTGCTAAGTTTTACAAGTTTGATACCTTGGCTGATGATAACCTCAAGTTGGGTCATTCGGTGCTGCAGAGTCGTACGCACTCTCCCACCCGTTCAAGAGCTTTGGTATAACCCCATGGTTCTTAATGTGACCCCAGCATCCTCTAGGTCGTATGAGAAAATAGGATTTTAATACCTACAGGTAAATCCTTTTCTCTTAGTCCGTAGAGGATGCTGGGCACCCGTCCCAGTCCATACTGTGTCTGCAGTTATTACTTGTGGTTATACACATGTTATGTTATGGTTCTGGTCAGCTTTTTGCTGCAATTGTTCATGCCGTTGGCTTGTGTTCTGTTGAATGCCACGTTCTGCGGCATGCTTAAGGTGTGAGCTGGTAAGATGCTCACCTTAGTTTAACAATAAATCCTTTCCTCGAAATGTCCGTCTCCCTGGGCACAGTTCCTATAACTGGAGTCTGGAGGAGGGGCATAGAGGGAGGAGCCAGTTCACACCCTTTGAAAGTCTTAAAGTGCCCATGTCTCTTGCGGATCCCGTCTATACCCCATGGTTCTTAATGTGACCCCAGCATCCTCTACGGACTAAGAGAAAAGGATGCCCTTGCGCACTATCCTGACTTCTCCTCCCGTCTGCTTACTTTGTGCCTTCCAACGCACAATGCGAACTACAGGTGGTGCTGCAGGGCCCACACCCTTTTACTTGCCTTACAGAACAGCTCTGGAGCTGTTACAGTGCCCAGCTGCTGCAAGAAATCAGCTTGAATGCTTCAGGGGATGGGGCATGGCCAACATGAGCCCCACACCAAAGGAGGGTGGGGGTGTTTAATGCGAACTAGGGGTCATCCAAGCACCGCAAAAGGCCGCCATGCCCTGCATGCCCCTTTTCTCTTTTCATATGCAGATGAGGGTTCCAGCCAACTTTGGCCCACATCTTGGATGACATCACCGTATGCAAATCCGTCTTCTGCAGACCTTCCCCCAGGAATGCTTGTACTAGTTGTTGCATATGGTTTGATATTTGATGGTGCTTCAATATTAGGCAGCCTTCCACCCTCCCATGTTCATCTGAACAGATGTGGTCTCCCTGCAGTTGTTGTCCCCAGACGAGAGTTCCCTTGTGCGTCCTCAGTTGAATCTCCTTAACTTGACGGGGGAGGGGCTGCCCGAGCAGCCACCCTCCCCAGCCCTATCCCAACTCATACTTATTTTGCATATGAGATCTCTTGATCATGAAGATTGTTCTCACAGGGTGAGGTTCATCCATTATATTTTAAAATAGGAAGGTACAAATTACATATTTGAATTGCATCTATGTGCTGGATTCAAATGTCCCCCCCCCCCTTCCTTTCTCAATTGTGCCCGTCAGCAGCTATTCTAAGGTTGCTGCCAATGGGTGTGACACATTAATTTCTTCTGTGGGGTACACTGGACTCCACAAGGATTCACATTGGGGTGTAGAGTAGGATCTTGATCTGAGGCACCAACCGGCTCAAAGCTTTTGACTGTTCCCAAGATGCTCAGCGCATCCTCCTCTATAACCCCGCTTCCATGAACAGGGAGCTCAGTTTGTAGTTGGTGCCTTCAGTAGCAGGCCACTTAACAGGGGCCTGCCTCAGGCAGCCTATTCTTAGCTATTAATTTTGACAAGAAAAGAAGAACTTGTTTTATGAGAATCTTCAAGGGCTGCAGCAGGCTAGGTCTAATAGACATCTTTACTGCAGCTTCATCACTCCCAGCGGCGCTGTATACTCCCGTGCCCTGGTTGCTGGGTCACTGCAGCGGAGGCTCCAGTTTCTTCCTAAGGTCAGTCACACACACACCGCCCTTCCGGATCACGAGGCCGCTGATGAAGGGGAGCGTGGCCGTAGGGGGTGGACCGTGTGCGCACTGGCGTGGACACTGATTACTGGGCAGCCGCTCCACTAGCCACCAGGTACAGTTAAGGAGCACAGGTCTGGGAGTTTTACTCCTATATTAACCCAATTTTGTACTGCCCGCAGCGCATTGTGATAGGTAATAGGGCCTGATTCAGGTTGGAATGCAATCACAATAAGCGATCCAACTGCAAAAATTGCTAACAGCATACGCATGTGCCTGCATTTTCTGCGGCACCCCGCAGAGAATGCGATCACCTCTGCCTGTCAATCGGGGCGGGGGGGGAGAGGGGGGTCAGCAACACTCAATTTCCAAGTCAGGGATGGAGCGGTGCGGGGGCAAGGCTTCAAAATGGGGTCTGCAACGGAGGAGACACAGGGGGCGTGGTCACAGCGGCTGTATGACATCACATTCAGCCGCTGTGATCACAAAAATGGTGGCGGCTTCCTGCGCGCACATACAGTCTGCACCAGCAGGAGGCTACACCATTTTTTATGATCACGCTGAACTGCAGTGCGACTGCAATTACAGCATGGTCAAGAATGGAGGCGTCATGCTGGGTGGCCATGCCCTGTCACTGTGCAGGAGCCAGCACCGCACACACACTAGTCCCCGGGTGCAGCCCCCAACCCCCGGGACACCCGGAGCAACAAAATGTAGATTCAGGCCACCAGGCCACGCCCCTACCTATGAAACCATGCCTCCTTTTTACCATTGCGCTGCTTATCTGCGCGCACTGCATTACAATCTCCTTCGCCACCTCTCTGGGTGTCACCAGTGATAGTGACACCTCTGCCATGCTTGTAGCAGCTGGTCCTAAGATCTACGCCTCAAGCCCTGAGTGTTTGCCCTTGTGACTTGTTGATCATCATAGCGAAGCAGATGCTTACAGAAAACTGCAGGGGCTTAGATTGAAAATAAAAAAATTGATGGGTATAAGGTAGAGAGGAGCGGGTTCGGTTCTCCGAGAACCGAATTCCCGACGAACTCCACGTGGTTTACACTGGTCCGAGGCAGGCTCGGTTGTTCCCGCCTGACTCGGAAAACCTGAACAAGGGAAAATGTCATCATCCCGCTGTCGGATTCTCTCGAGATTCGGATTCCATATAAAGAGCTGCGCGTTGCCGCCATTTTTACTCGTGCATTGAAGAGAGAGCGGAGAGGACGTGGCTATGTTCTCTCAGTGGAAATCTCAATATCAGTGCTCAGTATCAGTGGTTACTTATTGCTGCTCAGTAATACTAGTAGTGTGTCTCTCCTGCTCAGTGTCAGTTCTCAGTAGTATCCTCATCAGTGCTCAGTATCACTGCTCATTGTCTTGTGCTGCATTGTGGTGCTCAGCATACTACAGTACATTACTAATAGTCCAGTGCTGCATCTTGCTGCTCAGTGTCAGTTCTAGTATCCTCATCAGTGCTCACTATCACTGCTCATTACATTGTGGTGTTCTGTATACTACAGTAACATAGTAATATAGTAACATATAGTAACATAGTTTTTGAGGTTGAATAGAGGCAAATTGCCCATCGTGTTCAACCTGTTTTAAGTTGTGATGATTCTACATACTTGCTGAATAATGTTTTATGACTAGTTAGCTACTATAACTCATGTTACCCCCGGATTAACCATGTTGATATTTTAAGTATTATAACCTTGGATAGCTTTTTCATTCAGAAATGTATCCATTCCTTTTTTAAATCCAATTACAGAGTCCGCCATTACCACCTTCCCTGGCAGGGAATTCCACATCCTGATTGCCCTAACAGTGAACATCATAGTATCTCACCTGGCAGGTAAGTAGGAGTTGGGCTAGAGCTGTGGAGGATTGCTGCTCGGGCACCCCCTGTCAAGTGAAGGAGATCCAACTGAGGCAGCACAAGGGAACTCTCGAAAGAAGAACAAGGCTAGAGGAAGATGTGAGACAAAGAAATCTGACTTTTACCAGAGCTGACCAGAGGAAAGCACAAACGCAGTCCCCCACTACCACAAATAATGCAGTCGAGTTTCCCACATTTGGGGAAATCACAGGGGTCAGCATACCCAGAGTGCAATGAATGAACCTCACCCTGGGAGAACAATCTTCATGACCATGGTATCTCCTATGCAAAATAAGTATGATTTGGGATAGGGCTGGGGAGGGCCGCTGCTCAGGCACATCTCTGTCAAGTAAAGGAGATTCAACTGAGGCAACACAAGGGAACTCTCATCTGGGGACAACAACTGCAGGGAGAACACATATTTTCAGATGAACATGGGAGGGCAGAAGGCTGCCTAACACTGAAGCACCCCCAAACAACAAACCAAATGCAACTACTAGTGCAAGCATTCCTGGGGGAAGGCCTGCAGCAGATGGATTTGCATATGGTGATGTCATCCAAGCAGTGGGTCAAAGTTGGCTTCAACCCTCGTCTGCATATGAAAATAAAAAAGGGGTGTGCAGGGCATGGCGGCCTTTTGCGGCGCTTGGATGACCCCTAGTTTGCATTAAACACCTCCACCTTCCTTCGGTGTGGGGCTCATGTTGGCTATGCCCCAGCCCCTGAAGCATTCAAGCTGATTTATTGCAGCAGCTGGGCACTGTAACATCTCCAGAGCTGCTCTGTAAAGCAAGTAAAAGGGTGTGGGCCCTGCAGCACTACCTGTAGTTTGCATTGTGCGTTGGAAGGCACAAAGTAAGCAGACGGGAGAAGTCAGGATAGTGCACAAGGGCATAGAAGGGAGCGGCTCAAGAAAAGAGAAGTGGAAACAGACAGCAAACTAGGCTGGAGAGAGACCTGAGACAAAGAGATCTGAATTATACGAGAGCCGACCAGAGGAAACACAAATTATGTAATCAAGTGTCCCACATTTGGGGAAATCGTAGGAGCAGCACACCCAGAGTGCATTGGGTGAGCCTTGCCCTGGGAGAAGCACCTTCCTGATCATAGTATCTCACCTGGCAGGTAAGTAGGAGTTGGGCTAGAGCTGGGGAGGGTCGCTGTTCGGGCACCCCCCTGTCAAGTGAAGGAGATCCAACTGAGGCAGCACAAGGAAACTCTCGAAAAAAGAACAAGGCTAGAGGAAGATCTGAGACAAAGAAATCTGACTTTTACCAGAGCTGACCAGAGGAAAGCACAAACACAGTCCCCCACTACCACAAATAATGCAGTCGAGTTTCCCACATTTGGGGAAATGACAGGGGTCAGCATACCCAGAATGCAATGAATGAACCTCACCCTGGGAGAACAATCTTCATGACAATGGTATCTCCTATGCAAAATAAGTATGATTTGGGATAGGGCTGGGGAGGGCCGCTGCTCAGGCACATCTCTGTCAAGTAAAGGAGATTCAACTGAGGCAGCACAAGGGAACTCTCATCTGGGGACAACAACTGCAGGGAGAACACATATTTTCAGATGAACATGGGAGAGCAGAAGGCTGCCTAATACTGAAGCACCCCCAAACAACAAACCAAATGCAACAACTAGTACAAGCATTCCTGGGAAAAGGTCTGCAGAAGACGGATTTGCATACGGTGATGTCATCCAAGCAGTGGGCCAAGTTGGCTGGAACCCTCATCTGCATATGAAAAGAGAAAAGGGGTATGCAGGGCATGGCGGCCTTTTGCGGCGCTTGGATGACCCTTAGTTCGCATTAAACACCTCCACCCTCCGTCGGTGTGGGGCTCATGTTGGCTATGCCCCAGCCCCTGAAGCATTCAAGCTGATTTCTTGCAGCAGCTGGGCACTGTAACAGCTCTAGAGCTGCTCTGTAAGGCAAGTAAAAGGGTGTTGGCCCTGCAGCACTACCTGTAGTTTGCATTGTGCGTTGGAAGGCACAAAGTAAGCAGACAGGAGAAGTCAGGAGAGTGCACAAGGGCAAGGGCAGGGGCTCAAGAAAAGAGAAGTGGAAACAGACAGCAAACTAGGCTGGAGAGAGACCTGAGACAAAGAGATCTGAATTATACGAGTAGCCGACCAGAGGAAACACAAATTATGTAGTCAAGTGTCCCACATTTGGGGAAATCGTAGGAGCAGCACACCCAGAGTGCAATGGGTGAGCCTTGCCCTGGGAGAAGCACCTTCCTGATCATAGTATCTCACCTGGCAGGTAAGTAGGAGTTGGGCTAGAGCTGGGGAGGGTCGCTGCTCGGGCACCCCCCTGTCAAGTGAAGGAAATCCAACTGAGGCAGCACAAGGAAACTCTCAAAAAAAGAACAAGGCTAGAGGAAGATCTGAGACAAAGAAATCTGACTTTTACCAGAGCTGACCAGAGGAAAGCACAAACACAGTCCCCCACTACCACAAATAATGCAGTCGAGTTTCCCACATTTGGGGAAATCACAGGGGTCAGCATACCCAGAATGCAATGAATGAACCTCACCCTGGAAGAACAATCTTCATGACCATGGTATCTCCTATGCAAAATAAGTATGATTTGGGATAGGGCTGGGGAGGGCCGCTGCTCAGGCACATCTCTGTCAAGTAAAGGAGATTCAACTGAGGCAGCACAAGAGAACTCTCATCTGGGGACAACAACTGCAGGGAGAACACATATTTTCAGATGAACATGGGAGAGCAGAAGGCTGCCTAATACTGAAGCACCCCAAACAACAAACCAAATGCAACAACTAGTACAAGCATTCCTGGGGGAAGGTCTGCAGAAGACGTATTTGCATACGGTGATGTCATCCAAGCAGTGGGCCAAAGTTGGCTGGAACCCTCATCTGCATATGAAAAGAGAAAAGGGGTATGCAGGGCATGGCGGCCTTTTGCGGCGCTTGGATGACCCTTAGTTCGCATTAAACACCTCCACCCTCCGTCGGTGTGGGGCTCATGTTGGCTATGCCCCAGCCCCTGAAGCATTCAAGCTGATTTCTTGCAGCAGCTGGGCACTGTAACAGCTCCAGAGCTGCTCTGAAAGGCAAGTAAAAGGGTGTGGGCCCTGCAGCACTACCTGTAGTTTGCATTGTGCGTTGGAAGGCACAAAGTAAGCAGACAGGAGAAGTCAGGAGAGTGCACAAGGGCATAGAAGGCAGCGGCTCAAGAAAAGAGAAGTGGAAATAGACAGCAAACTAGGCTGGAGAGAGACCTGAGACAAAGAGATCTGAATTATACGAGAGCCGACCAGGGGAAACACAAATTATGCAGTCAAGTTTCCCACATTTGGGGAAATCGCAGGAGCAGCACACCCAGAGTGCAATGGGTGAGCCTTGCCCTGGGAGAAGCACCTTCATGATCATAGTATCTCACCTGGCAGTTATGTAGGAGTTGGGCTAGAGCTGGGGAGGGTCGCTGCTCGGGTACCCCCCTGTCAAGTGAAGGAGATCAAACTGAGGCAGCACAATGGAACTCTCGAAAGAAGAACAAGGCTGGAGGAAGATCTGAGACAAAGAAATCTGACTTTTACCAGAGCTGACCAGAGGAAAACACAAACACAGTCCCCCACTACCACAAAAAATGCAGGCGAGTTTCCCACATTTGGGGAAATCACAGGGGTCAGCATACCCAGAATGCAATGAATGAACCTCACCCTGGGAGAACAATCTTTATGACCATGGTATCTCCTATGCAAAATAAGTATGATTTGGGATAGGGCTGGGGAGGGCCGCTGCTCAGGCACATCTCTGTCAAGTAAAGGAGATTCAACTGAGGCAGCACAAGGGAACTCTCATCTGGGGACAACAACTGCCGGGAGAACACATATTTTCAGATGAACATGGGAGGGCAGAAGGCTGCCTAATACTGAAGCACCCCCAAACAACAAACCAAATGCAACAACTAGTACAAGCATTCCTGGGGGAAGGTCTGCAGAAGACGGATTTGCATACAGTGATGTCATCCAAGCAGTGGGCCAAAGTTGGCTGGAACCCTCATCTGCATATGAAAAGAGAAAAGGGGTATGCAGGGCATGGCGGCCTTTTGCGGCGCTTGGATGACCCTTAGTTCGCATTAAACACCCCCACCCTACTTCGGTGTGGGGCTCATGTTGGCCATGCCCAAGCCCCTGAAGCATTCAAGCTGATTTCTTGCAGCAGCTTGGCACTGTAACAGCTCCAGAGCTGCTCTGTAAGGCAAGTAAAAGGGTGTGGGCCCTGCAGCACTACCTGTAGTTTGCATTGTGCAACGGAAGGCACAAAGTAAGCAGACAGGAGGAGAAGTCAGGATAGTGCACAAGGGTATAGAAGGGAGGGGCTCAAGAAAAAAGAAGTGGAAACAGACAGCAAACTAGGCTGGAGAGAGACCTGAGACAAAGAGATCTGAATTATATGAGAGCCGACTAGGGGAAACACAAATTATGCAATCAAGTTTCCCATATTTGGGGAAATCGCAGGGGCAGCACACCCAGAGTGCAATGGGTGAGCCTTGCCCTGGGAGAAGCAACTTCATGATCATAGTATCTCACCTGGCAGGTAAGTAGGAGTTGGGCTAGAGCTGGGGAGGGTCGCTGCTCGGGCACCCCCCTGTCAAGTGAAGGAGATCCAACTGAGGCAGCACAAGGGAACTCTTGAAAGAAGAACAAGGCTAGAGGAAGATCTGAGACAAAGAAATCTGACTTTTACCAGAGCTGACCAGAGGAAAGCACAAACACAGTCCCCCACTACCACAAATAATGCAGTTGAGTTTCCCACATTTGGGGAAATCACAGGGGTCAGCATACCCAGAACGCAATAAATGAACCTAACCCTGGGAGAACAATCTTCATGACCATGGTATCTCCTATGCAAAATAAGTATGATTTGGGATAGGGCTGGGGAGGGCCGCTGCTCAGGCACATCTCTGTCAAGTAAAGGAGATTCAACTGAGGCAGCACAAGGGAACTCTCATCTGGGGACAACAACTGCAGGGAGAACACATATTTTCAGATGAACATGGGAGGGCAGAAGGCTGCCTAATACTGAAGCACCCCCAAACAACAAACCAAATGCAACAACTAGTGCAAGCATTCCTGGGGGAAGGCCTGCCGCAGATGGATTTGCATATGGTGATGTCATCCAAGCAGTGGGTCAAAGTTGGCTTCAACCCTCGTCTGCATATGAAAAGAGAAAAGGGGCATGCAGGGCATGGCGGCCTTTTGCGGCGCTTGGCTGACCCCTAGTTTGCATTAAACACCTCCACCCTCCGTCGGTGTGGGGCTCATGTTGGCTATGCCCCAGCCCCTGAAGCATTCAAGCTGATTTCTTGCTGCAGCTGGGCACTGTAACAGCTCCAGAGCTGCTCTGTAAGGCAAGTAAAAGGGTGTGGGCCCTGCAGCACTACCTGTAGTTTGCATTGTGCGTTGGAAGGCACAAAGTAAGCAGACAGGAGAAGTCTGGAGAGTGCACAAGGGCATAGAAGGCAGCGGCTCAAGAAAAGAGAAGTGGAAACAGACAGCAAACTAGGCTGGAGAGAGACCTGAGACAAAGAGATCTGAATTATACGAGAGCCGACCAGGGGAAACACAAATTATGCAGTCAAGTTTCCCACAGGAGTATATAGGATACGACCCAGTGGTACCTGACGACATAGATACTAACAGCTATTTAATAACATTACGCTAGAAAGTGATTATTAGCAACATATATATCTATATAAACAACCCCGCCAGGGTTGTGCCTTCAAAAATAATCACACACGGACACGCTTTTTAAACCTTTTTTTCACATCTCTTTATTCTTCTTATGCACATGTATGTTAGTTCTGTGATTTTAACCTTTATGTTTCACTGCAGTTTGGGATAATAATATTAATATTTATCCAATTTTAATACATACTTAATAAAGGTTATATTTTATGATTCATTCATTCTGTCCAGTGCGTCAACAGTGCAGATTTCTTCTTGTTTTTTCTCCCAAATTCTATAACAATGACAGTAAATGTTGTTTCTTTTCAAACAGAACTTTCTTGACCATGCTTCTTGCTTGAAAGATCTGGGAGCACATGGAAAACAGTACAAACCATGCAGTATCACAAGAGCCTTTATTTGATATTTCATGAAGATAGAGCAGAATTGAGGACACGTCAACTATTTCTGCCGAAGGTGGTTCATCTTTCCACATGGTGCCTTTGGCCACTGACACCTTCGTTGAGTCAAAGTCTCTGGCTGTGGTCAGAACTTTGAAAATTTATGTCACCAGAACGGTTCAGATTAGGAAAACAGAGGCTCTGTTTGTCCTGTATGCTCCCAACAGGATTGGGTGTCCTGCTTCCATGTAGACAATTATGCGCTGGATCTGTGGTAAGATTCAGCATGCTCATTCCACGGCAGGATTGCCGTTACTGAATTAGGTGAAGACCCATTCTACTAGAAAGGTGGGTTCATCCTGGGCAGCTGGTCGGGGAGTCTCGGCATTGCAACTTTGCCGAGCAGCTATTTAGTAAACACTTTTGCTAAGTTTTACAAGTTTTAGAGTAAAGGAGATTCAACTGAGGCAGCACAAGGGAACTCTCATCTGGGGACAACAACTGCAGTGAGAACACATATTTTCAGATGAACATGGGAGGGCAGAAGGCTGCCTAATACTGAAGCACCCCCAAACAACAAACCAAATGCAACAACTAGTACAAGCATTCCTGGGGGAAGGTCTGCAGAAGACGGATATGCATATAGTGATGTCATCCAAGCAGTGGGCCAAAGTTGGCTTCAACCCTCGTCTGCATATGAAAAGAAAAAAGGGGTGTGCAGGGCATGGCGGCCTTTTGCGGCGCTTGGATGACCCCTAGTTCGCATTAAACACCTCCACCCTCCTTCGGTGTGGGGCTCATGTTGGCTATGCCCCAGCCCCTGAAGCATTCAAGCTGATTTCTTGCAGCAGCTGGGCACTGTAACAGCTCCAGAGCTGCTCTGTAAAGCAAGTAAAAGGGTGTGGGCCCTGCAGCACTACCTGTAGTTTGCATTGTGCGTTGGAAGGCACAAAGTAAGCAGATGGGAGAAGTCAGGATAGTGCACAAGGGTATAGAAGGGAGGGGCTCAAGAAAAAAGAAGTGGAAACAGACAGCAAACTAGGCTGGAGAGAGACCTGAGACAAAGAGATCTGAATTATATGAGAGCCGACCAGGGGAAACACAAATTATGCAGTCAAGTTTCCCACATTTGGGGAAATCGCAGGGGCAGCACACCCAGAGTGCAATGGGTGAGCCTTGCCCTGGGAGAAGCATCTTCATGATCATAGTATCTCACCTGGCAGGTAAGTAGGAGTTGGGCTAGAGCTGGGGAGGGTCGCTGCTCGGGCACCCCCCTGTCAAGTGAAGGAGATCCAACTGAGGCAGCACAAGGGAACTCTCGAAAGAAGAACAAGGCTAGAGGAAGATCTGAGACAAAGAAATCTGACTTTTACCAGAGCTGACCAGAGGAAAGCACAAACACAGTCCCCCACTACCACAAATAATGCAGTTGAGTTTCCCACATTTGGGGAAATCACAGGGGTCAGCATACCCAGAATGCAATGAATGAACCTAACCCTGGGAGAACAATCTTCATGACCATGGTATCTCCTATGCAAAATAAGTATGATTTGGGATAGGGCTGGGGAGGGCCGCTGCTCAGGCACATCTCTGTCAAGTAAAGGAGATTCAACTGAGGCAGCACAAGGGAACTCTCATCTGGGGACAACAACTGCAGGGAGAACACATATTTTCAGATGAACATGGGAGGGCAGAAGGCTGCCTAATACTGAAGCACCCCCAAACAACAAACCAAATGCAACAACTAGTGCAAGCATTCCTGGGGGAAGGCCTGCAGCAGATGGATTTGAATATGGTGATGTCATCCAAGCAGTGGGTCAAAGTTGGCTTCAACCCTCGTCTGCATATGAAAAGAATAAAGGGGTGTGCAGGGCATGGCGGCCTTTTGCGGCGCTTGGATGACCCCTAGTTCGCATTAAACACCTCCACCCTCCTTCGGTGTGGGGCTCATGTTGGCTATGCCCCAGCCCCTGAAGCATTCAAGCTGATTTCTTGCAGCAGCTGGGCACTGTAACAGCTCCAGAGCTGCTCTGTAAAGCAAGTAAAAGGGTGTGGGCCCTGCAGCACTACCTGTAGTTTGTATTGTGCGTTGGAAGGCACAAAGTAAGCAGACGGGAGAAGTCAGGATAGTGCACAAGGGTATAGAAGGGAGGGGCTCAAGAAAAAAGAAGTGGAAACAGACAGCAAACTAGGCTGGAGAGAGACCTGAGACAAAGAGATCTGAATTATATGAGAGCCGACCAGGGGAAACACAAATTATGCAGTCAAGTTTCCCACATTTGGGGAAATCGCAGGGGCAGCACACCCAGAGTGCAATGGGTGAGCCTTGCCCTGGGAGAAGCATCTTCATGATCATAGTATCTCACCTGGCAGGTAAGTAGGAGTTGGGCTAGAGCTGGGGAGGGTCGCTGCTCGGGCACCCCCCTGTCAAGTGAAGGAGATCCAACTGAGGCAGCACAAGGGAACTCTCGAAAGAAGAACAAGGCTAGAGGAAGATCTGAGACAAAGAAATCTGACTTTTACCAGAGCTGACCAGAGGAAAGCACAAACACAGTCCCCCACTACCACAAATAATGCAGTTGAGTTTCCCACATTTGGGGAAATCACAGGAGTCAGCATACCCAGAATGCAATGAATTAACCTAACCCTGGGAGAACAATCTTCATGACCATGGTATCTCCTATGCAAAATAAGTATGATTTGGGATAGGGCTGGGGAGGGCCGCTGCTCAGGCACATCTCTGTCAAGTAAAGGAGATTCAACTGAGGCAGCACAAGGGAACTCTCATCTGGGGACAACAACTGCAGGGAGAACACATATTTTCAGATGAACATGGGAGGGCAGAAGGCTGCCTAATACTGAAGCACCCCCAAACAACAAACCAAATGCAACAACTAGTGCAAGCATTCCTGGGGGAAGGCCTGCCGCAGATGGATTTGCATATGGTGATGTCATCCAAGCAGTGGGTCAAAGTTGGTTCAAACACCTTTGCAAAGTTCTATAAGTTTGATACCCTGGCTGAGGAGGACCTCCTGTTTGCTCAATCGGTGCTGCAAAGTCATCCGCACTCTCCTGCCCGTTTGGGAGCTTTGGTATAATCCCCATGGTCCTTACGGAGTCCCCAGCATCCTCTAGGACGTAAGAGAAAATAAGATTTTAAACCTACCGGTAAATCTTTTTCTCGTAGTCCGTAGAGGATGCTGGGTGCCCGTCCCAAGTGCGGTCTACTTCTGCAAGACTTGTATATAGTTATTGCTTACATAAGGGTTATATGTTAGTTTTCATCGGTCTTGGACTGATGCTATGTTGTTTTCATACTGTTAACTGGGTAGTATATCACAAGTTATACGGTGTGATTGGTGTGGCTGGTATGAATCTTGACCTTGGATTAACAAAAATCCTTTCCTCGTACTGTCCGTCTCCTCTGGGCACAGTTTCTCTAACTGAGGTATGGAGGAGGGGCATAGAGGGAGGAGCCAGTGCACACCCAGATCTAAAGTCTTTCTTAAAGTGCCCATGTCTGCTGCGGAGCCCGTCTATCCCCCATGGTCCTTACGGAGTCCCCATCATCCTCTACGGACTACGAGAAAAAAAAATTACCGGTAGGTTTAAAATGTTATTTTTTTCTCTGCAACCCACTGCTAAATTGTGCTTCCTAGCTGTTTTTTATAAAATCACTTAATTAAATCTAACTCTGATTACGTCAGAGAAGGCCAGGTACCCTACACCATAAGAGGGGGTTTGAAATTTTGACTTGTCTACTTAAAGATCACCAAAATCTGATGACAAGGTCAATTACATCCCTGGGTGGGATTGAACCACCAACCTTTTGGTTAATAGCCCATGTAAGTGCAAGAAATCCTGAAGCACTCACTCATCATGGGAAAGTACCAATGTGTTTCTTACAAAAATTCTCCAGATTATTGACTTTTTAAAGTTTTTCTAGGAAACGTTCTAGATGAATGCTTATTAGCCTTTGTCAGTATTGACTTTCGCAAGGTGTCTCTGTGGCGCAATTGGTTAGCATGTTTGGCTATTAACCAAAAGGTTGGTGGTTCAATCCCACTCAGGGATGTAATTGACCTTGTAATCAGATTTTGGTGATCTTTAAGTAGACAAGTCAAAATTTCAAAAACCCCCTTTATGGTGTAGGGTACCTGGCCTTCTCTGATGTAATCAGAGTTAGATTTGATTAAGTGATTTTATAAAAAAACAGCTAGGAAGCACAATTTAGCAGTGAGTTGCAGAGAAAAAAAATTATGCTGGCAGAAAAGTCCAATTGAGTGATTAAACAGCTCTTCATTTTCTGATTTTATGTTTATGCTAACAAATTTGCTCTCTGAAAAGTGTCCACAAAGCCAAGTCTCTGATTAACACCTTTGTAGGAATGGTTTTTCACCTATTACTGAATTAAACTTGCTTCATTGGAAAGGCATCAAAGATGCATCCTCATTTCAATGTCTACTGAAATAATACAGGTTGACACCAGGAAACGTCACTGCATCCTTGCTGCTTCCTCATGGGGAAGTCTGTTTAATGTGAAAACAAGGTGATATCTAATCAGCACACAGGTAAGGAATTAAGAAAATCTTTCTTTATGGGTGAAGATGTTTCTCACAAATTGTTGTCCCAATGCATCATTGAAATTCAAGATGGAAGATGATTTTCATATATCACTTGTACATTTTGCATTGCTCTTCTGGTGACAATGTAGTTTGTTTTTGTCAATTACCATTTCAGTAATAGGGTAAAGAAAATTAAGTGGATTTTTTAAAGAAAACAATGCTGTCAATATACTATTAAAACAAATTAAAATGATAAAAGTTATTGTACTTTAAGTAAAAATAAAAGTGCCAAAATATCAATCCCAGTTTTTGATTACTTTAATTATAAAAAAAAAAATGCACATAGCAGAGGATAGTTTCGATCAATCGACCTCTGGGTTATGGGCCCAGCATGCTTCCATTGCACTACTCTGCTGCTCATGGAAGTGTCAGAGATCCTGAAGACTAAATTGATTAAAGGCCTTAAAGTACTGGACTATAAGGAAAGACTTACTAGGCTGAATATTTATACACTAGAAAAGAGGTGCCTAAGAGGAGATATTATTAATATCTTCAAATATGTAAAGATACATAACAAAGAGTTATCAGAGGAATTATTTATTAAAAGAACACGTGGTCACTCGCTGCGACTGGAGGAAAGTTCAGAACGCAATGGAGGAAAGGTTTCTTCACTGTTAGGGCAATCAGGATGTGGAATTCCCTGCCAGGGAAGGTGGTAATGGCGGACTCTGTAATTGGATTTAAAAAAGGAATGGATACATTTCTGAATGAAAAAGCTATCCAAGGTTATAATACTTAAAATATCAACATGGTTAATCCGGGGGTAACATGAGTTATAGTAGCTAACTAGTCATAAAACATTATTCAGCAAGTATGTAGAATCATCACAACTTAAAACAGGTTGAACACGATGGGCAATTTGCCTCTATTCAACCTCAAAAACTATGTTACTATATTACTATGTTATTGTAGTATACAGAACACCACAATGCAATGAGCAGTGATAGTGAGCACTGATGAGGATACTAGAACTGACACTGAGCAGCAAGATGCAGCACTGGACTATTAGTAATGTACTGTATTATGCTGAGCAACACAATGCAGCACAAGACAATGAACAGTGATACTGAGCACTGATGAGGATACTACTGAGAACTGACACTGAGCAGGAGAGACACACTACTAGTATTACTGAGCAGCAATAAGTAACCACTGATACTGAGCACTGATATTGAGATTTCCACTGAGAGAACATAGCCACGTCCTCTCCGCTCTCTCTTCAATGCACGAGTAAAAATGGCAGCAACGCGCAGCTCTTTATATGGAATCCGAATCTCGCGAGAATCCGACAGCGGGATGATGACATTTTCCCTTGTTCAGGTTTTCCGAGTCAGGCGGGAACAACCGAGCCTGCCTCGGACCAGTGTAAACCACGTGGAGTTCGTGGGGAATTCGGTTCTCAGAGAACCGAACCCGCTCCTCTCTACCTTATACCCTATCAATTTTTTTATTTTCAATCTAAGCCCCTGCAGTTTTCTGTAAGCATCTGCTTCGCTATGATGATCAACAAGTCACAAGGGCAAACACTCAGGGTTTGAGGCGTAGATCTTAGGACCAGCTGCTACAAGCATGGCAGAGGTGTCACTATCACTGGTGACACCCAGAGAGGTGGCGAGGGAGATTGTAATGCAGTGCGCGCAGATAAGCAGTGCAATGGTAAAAAGGAGGCATGGTTTCATAGGTAGGGGCGTGGCCTGGTGGCCTGAATCTACATTTTGTTGCTCCGGGTGTCCCGGGGGTTGGGGGCTGCACCCGGGGACTAGTGTGTGAGCGGTGCTGGCTCCTGCAAAGTGACAGGGCATGGCCACCCAGCATGACGCCTCCCTTCTTGACCATGCTGTAATTGCAGTCGCACTGCAGTTCAGCGTGATCATAAAAAATGGTGTAGGCTCCTGCTGGTGCAGACTGTATGTGCGCGCAGGAAGCCGCCACCATTTTTGTGATCACAGCGGCTGAATGTGATGTCATACAGTCGCTGTGACCACGCCCCCTGTGTCTCCTCCGTTGCAGACCCCATTTTGAAGCCTTGCCCCCGCACCGCTCCATCCCTGACTTGGAAATGGAGTGTTGCTGACCCACCTCTCACCCCCTTCCCCGCCCCGATTGACAGGCAGAGGCGATCACATTCTCTGCGGGGTGCCGCAGAAAATGCAGGCACATGCGTATGCTCTTAGCAATTTTTGCAGTTGGATCGCTTATTGTGATTGCAATCCAACCTGAATCAGGCCCTATTACCTATCACAATGCGCTGCGGGCAGTACAAAATTGGGTTAATATAGGAGAAAAACCCCCAGACCTGTGCTCCTTAACTGTACCTGGTGGCTAGTGGAGCGGCTGCCCAGTAATCAGTGTCCACCGCAGTGCGCACACGGCCCACCCCCTACGGCCTCGCTCCCCTTCAGCAGCGGCCTCGTGATCCGGAAGGGTGGTGTGTGTGTGACTGACCTTAGGATGAAACCGGAGCCTCCGCTGCAGTGACCCAGCAACCAGGGCACGGGAGTATACAGCGCCGCTGGGAGTGATGAAGCTGCAGTAAAGATGTCTATTAGACCTAGCCTGCTGCAGCCCTTGTAGATTCTCATAAAACAAGTTCTTCTTTTCTTGTCAAAATTAATAGCTAAGAATAGGCTGCCTGAGGCAGGCCCCTGTTAATTGGCCTGCTACTGAAGGCACCAACTACAAACTGAGCTCCCTGTTCATGGAAGCGGGGTTATAGAGGAGAATGCACTGAGCTTCTTGGGAACAGTCAAAAGCTTTGAGCCGGTTGGTGCCTCAGATCAAGATCCTACTCTACACCCCAATGTGAATCCTTGTGGAGTCCAGTGTACCCCACAGAAGAAATTAATGTGTCACACCCATTGGCAGCAACCTTAGAATAGCTGCTGACGGGCACAATTGAGAAAGGAAGGGGGGGGGGACATTTGAATCCAGCACATAGATGCAATTCAAATATGTAATTCGTACCTTCCTATTTTAAAATATAATGGATGAACCTCACCCTGTGAGAACAATCTTCATGATCAAGAGATCTCATATGCAAAATAAATATGAGTTGGGATAGGGCTGGGGAGGGCTGCTCGGGCAGCACCTCCCCCGTCAAGTTAAGGAGATTCAACTGAGGAAGCACAAGGGAACTCTCGTCTGGGGACAACAACTGCAGGGAGACCACATCTTTTCAGATGAACATGGGAGGGCGGAAGGCTGCCTAATACTGAAGCACCATATGCAACAACTAGTACAAGCATTCCTGGGGGAAGGTCTGCAGCAGACGGATTTGCATACGGTGATGTTATCCAAGCAGTGGGCCAAAGTTGACTGGAACCCTCATCTGCATATGAAAAGAGAAAAGGGGCATGCAGGGCATGGCGGCCTTTTGCAGTGCTTGGATGACCCCTAGTTCACATTAAACACCCCCACCCTCCTTTGGTGTGGGGCTCATGTTGGCCATGCCCCATCCCCTAGAGCATTCAAGCTGATTTCTTGCAGCAGCTGGGCACTGTAACAGCTCCAGAGCTGTTCTGTAAGGCAAGTAAAAGGGTGTGGGCCCTGCAGCACCACCTGTAGTTCGCATTGTGCGTTGGAAGGCACAAAGTAAGCAGACGGGAGGAGAAGTCAGGATAGTGCGCAAGGGCATTCTTTTCTCTTAGTCCGTAGAGGATGCTGGGGTCACATTAAGAACCATGGGGTATAGACGGGATCCGCAAGAGACATGGGCACTTTAAGACTTTCAAAGGGTGTGAACTGGCTCCTCCCTCTATGCCCCTCCTCCAGACTCCAGTTATAGGAACTGTGCCCAGGGAGACGGACATTTCGAGGAAAGGATTTATTGTTAAACTAAGGTGAGCATCTTACCAGCTCACACCTTAAACATGCCGCAGAACGTGGCATTCAACAGAACACAAGCCAACGGCATGAACAATTGCAGCAAAAAGCTGACCAGAACCATAACACAACATGTGTATAACCACAAGTAATAACTGCAGACACAGTATGGACTGGGACGGGTGCCCAGCATCCTCTACAGACTAAGAGAAAAGGATTTACCGGTAGGTATTAAAATCCTATTTTCTCATACGACCTAGAGGATGCTGGGGTCACATTAAGAACCATGGGGTTATACCAAAGCTCTTGAACGGGTGGGAGAGTGCGTACGACTCTGCAGCACCGAATGACCCAACTTAAGGTTATCATCAGCCAAGGTATCAAACTTGTAAAACTTAGCAAAAGTGTTTACTAAATAGCTGCTCGGCAAAGTTGCAATGCCGAGACTCCCCGACCAGCTGCCAAGGATGAACCCACCTTTCTAGTAGAATGGGTCTTCACCTACTTCAGTAACGGCAATCCTGCCATGGAACGAGCATGCTGAATCTTACCACAGATCCAGCGCATAATGGTCTGCATGGAAGCAGGACACCAAATCCTGTTGGGAGCATACAGGACAAACAGAGCCTCTGTTTTCCTAATCTGAACCGTTCTGGTGACATACATTTTCAAAGTTCTGACCACAGCCAGAGACTTTGACTCAACGAAGGTGTCAGTGGCCAAAGGCACCATGTGGAAAGATGAACCACCTTCGGCAGAAATTGTTGACGTGTCCTCAATTCTGCTCTATCTTCATGAAAGATCAAATAAAGGCTCTTGTGATACTGCATGGTTTGTACTGTTTTCCATGTGCTCCCAGACCTTTAAGCAAGTAGCATGGTCAAGAAAGTTCTGTTTGAAAAGAAACAACATTTACTGTCATTGTTATGCAAATAAACTTACATTAAAGCTAACAAGAAAGCACACTCGTTCTGTCTTTAAACTGATAAAAGAAACCCCAATAATATGGGGCATGCAAAAATTGAGATAAAACTCAGTTTTGCTCCTCTCCACGGAAATCTTTAATAAAAGGCGAAATATTTGTTAGTTCTGAAGAGAAACCAGAGCATGACCAAGATTCCACCTGTCGCCTGAGTGCCATGCCAGCAGTTCTCATTCAGCTGAAAGTGAGCACCCAATTTGAATGAAAGAAAGCAGATTTCTCACCAGGCTTCCCCTTGCTATAAACATGGTTTGTACTCTTTTCCATGTGCTCCCAGATCTTTCAAGCAATTAGTGTGGTCAAGAAAGTTCTGTTTGAAAAGAAACAAACATTTACTGTCATTTCTATGCAAATGAGCTTACATTAAAGCACACTCGTTCTATCTTTAAACCGATAAAATAAAACCCCAATAAGATGGGGCATGCAAAAATTGAGATAAAACTCAGTTTTGCTCCTCTCCACGGAAATCTTTAGTAAAAGGCGAAAGATTTGTTCGTTCTGAAGAGAAACCAGAACATGACCAAGATTCCACCTGTCGCCTGAGTGCCATGCCAGCAGTCCTCATTCAGCTCAAAGTGAGCACCCAATTTGAAAGAAAGAAAGCAGATTTCTCACCAGGCTTCCCCTTGCTATAAACATGGTTTGTACTCTTTTCCATGTGCTCCCAGATCTTTCAAGCAATTAGTATAGTCAAGAAAGTTCTGTTTGAAAAGAAACAAACATTTACTGTCATTTCTATGCAAATGAGCTTACATTAAAGCACACTCGTTCTATCTTTAAACCGATAAAAGAAACCCCAATAAGACGGAGCATGCAAAAATTGAGATAAAACTCAGTTTTGCTCCTCTCCACGGAAATCTTTAGTAAAAGGCGAAAGATCTGTTCGTTTTGAAGAGAAACCAGAGCATGACCAAGATTCCACCTGTCGCCTGAGTGCCATGCCAGCAATCCTCATTCAGCTCAAAGTGAGCACCCAATTTGAAAGAAAGAAAGCAGATTTCTCACCAGGCTTCCCCTTGCTATAAACATGGTTTGTACTCTTTTCCATGTGCTCCCAGATCTTTCAAGCAATTAGTGTGGTCAAGAAAGTTCTGTTTGAAAAGAAACAAACATTTACTGTCATTTCTATGCAAATGAGCTTACATTAAAGCACACTCGTTCTATCTTTAAACCGATAAAATAAAATCCCAATAAGATGGGGCATGCAAAAATTGAGATAAAACTCAGTTTTGCTCCTCTCCACGGAAATCTTTAGTAAAAGGCGAAAGATTTGTTCGTTCTGAAGAGAAACCAGAACATGACCAAGATTCCACCTGTCGCCTGAGTGCCATGCCAGCAGTCCTCATTCAGCTCAAAGTGAGCACCCAATTTGAAAGAAAGAAAGCAGATTTCTCACCAGGCTTCCCCTTGCTATAAACATGGTTTGTACTCTTTTCCATGTGCTCCCAGATCTTTCAAGCATTTAGTATAGTCAAGAAAGTTCTGTTTGAAAAGAAACAAACATTTACTGTCATTTCTATGCAAATGAGCTTACATTAAAGCACACTCGTTCTATCTTTAAACCGATAAAAGAAACCCCAATAAGACGGAGCATGCAAAAATTGAGATAAAACTCAGTTTTGCTCCTCTCCACGGAAATCTTTAGTAAAAGGCGAAAGATCTGTTCGTTTTGAAGAGAAACCAGAGTATGACTAAGATTCCACCTGTCGCCTGAGTGCCATGCCAGCAGTCCTCATTCAGCGCAAAGTGAGCACCCAATTTGAAAGAAAGAAAGCAGATTTCTCACCAGGCTTCCCCTTGCTATAAGCATGGTTTGTACTCTTTTCCATGTGCTCCCAGATCTTTCAAGCAATTAGAATGGTCAAGAAAGTTCTGCTTGAAAAGAAACAGACATTTATAGTCATTGTTATGCAAATAAACTTACATTAAAGCTAACAAGAAACTGATAAAAGAAACCCCAATAATATGGGGCATGCAAAAATTGAGATAAAACTCAGTTTTGCTCCTCTCCACAGAAATCTTTAATAAATGGCGAAAGATTTGTTCGTTCTGAAGAGAAACCAGAGCATGACCAAGATTCCACCTGTCGCCTAAATGCTGTGCCAGCAGTCCTCATTCAGATCAAAGTGAGCGCCCAATTTGAAAGTAAGCAGATTTCTCACCTGGCTTCTCCTTGCTATAAGCATGGTTTGTACTGTATTCCATGTGCTCCCAGATCTTTCAAGCAAGTAGCATGGTCAAGAAAGTTCTGTTTGAAAAGAAACAAACATTTACTGTCATTTCTATGCAAATGAGCTTACATTAAAGCACACTCATTCTATCTTTAAACCGATAAAAGAAACCCCAAAAAGATGGGGCATGCAAAAATTGAGATAAAACTCGGTTTTGCTCCTCTCCACGGAAATCTTTAATAAAAGGCGAAAGATTTGTTCGTTCTGAAGAGAAACCAGAGCATGACCAAGATTTTTATCTGAAAATATGTGTTCTCCCTGCAGTTGTTGTCCCCAGATGAGAGTTCCCTTGTGCTGCCTCAGTTGAATCTCCTTTACTTGACAGAGATGTGCCTGAGCAGCGGCCCTCCCCAGCCCTATCCCAAATCATACTTATTTTGCATAGGAGATACCATGGTCATGAAGATTGTTCTCCCAGGGTGAGGTTCATTCATTGCATTCTGGGTATGCTGACCCCTGTGATTTTCCCAAATGTGGGAAACTCGCTTTTATACCCTTGTGCACTATCCTGACTTCTCCTCCTGTCTGCTTACTTTGTGCCTTCCAATGCACAATGCAAACTACAGGTAGTGCTGCAGGGCCCACACCCTTTTACTTGCCTTACAGAGCAGCTCTGGAGCTGATACAGTGCCAAGCTGCTGCAAGAAATCAGCTTGAATGCTTCAGGGGATGGGGCATGGCCAACATGAGCCCCACACCGAAGGAGGGTGGGGGTGTTTAATGCGAACTAAGGGTCATCCAAGCGCCGCAAAAGGCCGCCATGCCCTGCATACCCCTTTTCTCTTTTCATATGCAGATGAGGGTTCCAGCCAAGCCCACTGCTTGGATGACATCACCGTATGCAAATCCGTCTTCTGCAGAACTTCCCCCAGGAATGCTTGCACTAGTTGTTGCATTTGGTTTGTTGTTTGGGGGTGCTTCAGTATTAGGCAGCCTTCTGCCCTCCCATGTTCATCTGAAAATATGTGTTCTCCCTGCAGTTGTTGTCCCCAGATGAGAGTTCCCTTGTGCTGCCTCAGTTGAATCTCCTTTACTTGACAGAGATGTGCATGAGCAGCGGCCCTCCCCAGCCCTATCCCAAATCATACTTATTTTGCATAGGAGATACCATGGTCATGAAGATTGTTCTCCCAGGGTGAGGTTCATTCATTGCATTTTGGGTATGCTGACCCCTGTGATTTACCCAAATGTGGGAAACTCGACTGCATTATTTGTGGTAGTGGGGGACTGTGTTTGTGCTTTCCTCTGGTCAGCTCTGTTAAAACTCAGATTTCTTTGTCTCAGATTTTCCTCTAGCCTTGTTCTTCTTTCGAGAGTTCCCTTGTGCTGCCTCAGGTGGATCTCCTTCACTTGACAGGGGGGTGCCCGAGCAGCGACCCTCCCCAGCTCTAGCCCAACTCCTACTTACCTGCCAGGTGAGATACTATGATCAGGAAGGTGCTTCTCCCAGGGCAAGGCTCACCCATTGCACTCTGGGTGTGCTGCTCCTACGATTTCCCCAAATGTGGGACACTTGACTGCATAATTTGTGTTTCCTCTGGTCGGCTCTCGTATAATTCAGATCTCTTTGTCTCAGGTCTTTCTCCAGCCTAGTTTGCTTGTCTGTTTCCACTTCTTTTATCTTGAGCCCCTCCCTTCTATACCCTTGTGCACTATCCTGACTTCTCCTCCCGTCTGCTTACTTTGTGCCTTCCAATGCACAATGCAAACTACAGGTAGTGCTGCAGGGCCCACACAATCTTTTACTTGCCTTAAAGAGCAGCTCTGGAGCTGTTACAGTGCCCAGCTGCTGCAAGAAATCAGCTTGAATGCTTCAGGGATGGGGCATGGCCAACATGAGCCCCACACCAAAGGTGGGTGGGGGTGTTTAATGCGAACTAGGGGTAATCCAAGCACCGCAAAAGGCCGCCATGCCCTGCACGCCCCTTTTCTCTTTTCATATGCAGATGAGGGTTGAAGCCAACTTTGACCCACTGCTTGGATGACATCACCATATGCAAATCCATCTGCTGCAGGCCTTGCCCCAGGAATGCTTGCACTAGTTGTTTGCATTTGGTTTGTTGTTTGGGGGTGCTTCAGTATTAGGCAGCCTTCTGCCCTCCATGTTCATCTGAAAATATGTGTTCTCCCTGCAGTTGTTGTCCCCAGATGAGAGTTCCCTTGTGCTGCCTCAGTTGAATCTCCTTTACTTGACAGAGATGTGCCTGAGCAGCGGCCCTCCCAGCCCTATCCCAAATCATACTTATTTTGCATAGGAGACACCATGGTCATGAAGATTGTTCACCCAGGGTGAGGTTCATTCATTGCATTCTGGGTATGCTGACCCCTGTGATTTCCCCAAATGTGGGAAACTCGCCTGCATTTTTTTGTGGTAGTGGGGGGACTGTGTTTGTGTTTTCCTCTGGTCAGCTCTGGTAAAAGTCAGATTTCTTTGTCTCATATATTCCTCTAGCCTTGTTCTTCTTTCGAGAGTTCCCTTGTGCTGCCTCAGTTGGATCTCCTTCACTTGACAGGGGGGTGCCCGAGCAGTGACCCTCCCCAGCTCTAGCCCAACTCCTACTTACCTGCCAGGTGAGATACTATGATCATGAAGGTGCTTCTCCCAGGGCAAGGCTCACCCATTGCACTCTGGGTGTGCTGCTCCTGTGATTTCCCCAAATGTGGGAAACTTGATTGCATAATTTGTGTTTCCCCTGGTCGGCTCTCGTATAATTCAGATCTCTTTGTCTCAGGTCTCTCTCCAGCCTAGTTTGCTGTCTGTTTCCACTTCTCTTTTCTGGAGCCACTCCCTTCTATGCCCTTGCGCACTATCCTGACTTCTCCCGTCTGCTTACTTTGTGCCTTCCAACGCACAATGCGAACTACAGGTAGTGCTGCAGGGCCCACACCCTTTTAGTTGCCTTACAGAGCAGCTCTGGAGCTGTTACAGTGCCCAGCTGCTGCAAGAAATCAGCTTGAATGCTTCAGGGGCTGGGGGCATAGCCAACATGAGCCCCACACCAAAGGAGGGTGGGGGGTGTTTAATGCGAACTAGGGGTCATCCAAGCACCGCAAAAGGCCGCCATGCCCTGCATGCCCCTTTTCTCTTTTCATATGCAGATGAGGGTTCCAGCCAACTTTGGCCCACTGCTTGGATGACATCACCGTATGCAAATCCGTCTGCTGCAGACCTTCCCCCAGGAATGCTTGTACTAGTTGTTGCATATGGTTTGATATTTGATGGTGCTTCAGTATTAGGCAGCCTTCCGCCCTCCCATGTTCATCTGAAAAGATGTGGTCTCCCTGCAGTTGTTGTCCCCAGACGAGAGTTCCCTTGTGCTTCCTCAGTTGAATCTCCTTAACTTGATGGGGAGGGGCTGCCCGAGCAGCCACCCTCCCCAGCCCTATCCCAACTCATACTTATTTTGCATATGAGATCTCTTGATCATGAAGATTGTTCTCACAGGGTGAAGTTCATCCATTATATTTTAAAATAGGAAGGTACAAATTACATATTTGAATTGCATCTATGTGCTGGATTCAAATGTCCCCCCCCCCTTCCTTTCTCAATTGTGCCCATCAGCAGCTATTCTAAGGTTGCTGCCAATGGGTGTGACACATTAATTTCTTCTGTGGGGTACACAGGACTCCACAAGGATTCACATTGGGGTGTAGAGTAGGATCTTGATCTGAGGCACCAACCGACTCAAAGCTTTTGACTGTTCCCAAGATGCTCAGCGCATCCTCCTCTATAACCCCGCTTCCATGAACAGGGAGCTCAGTTTGTAGTTGGTGCCTTCAGTAGCAGGCCACTTAACGGGGCCTGCCTCAGGAAGCCAATTCTTAGCTATTCATTTTGACAAGAAAAGAAGAACTTGTTTTATGAGAATCTACAAGGGCTGCAGCAGGCTAGGTCTAATAGACATCTTTACTGCAGCTTCATCACTCCCAGCGGCGCTGTATACTCCCGTGCCCCTGGTTGCTGGGTCACTGCAGCGGAGGCTCCGGTTTCTTCCTAAGGTCAGTCCACACACACACCGCCCTTCCGGATCACGAGGCCGCTGATGAAGGGGAGCGTGGCCGTAGGGGGTGGACCGTGTGCGCACTGGCGTGGACACTGATTACTGGGCAGCCGCTCCACTAGCCACCAGGTACAGTTAAGGAGCACAGGTCTGGGGGTTTTTCTCCTATATTAAACCAATTTTGTACTGCCCGCAGCGCATTGTGATAGGTAATAGGGCCTGATTCAGGTTGGATTGCAATCACAATAAGTGATCCAACTGCAAAAATTGCTAAGAGCATACGCATGTGCCTGCATTTTCTGCGGCACCCCGCAGAGAATGCGATCGCCTCTGCCTGTCAATCGGGGCAGGGGGGGAGAGGGGGGTCAGCAACACTCTCATTTCCAAGTCAGGGATGGAGCGGTGCGGGGGCAAGGCTTCAAATGGGGTCTGCAATGGAGGAGACACAGGGGGCGTGGTCACAGCAGCTGTATGACATCACATTCAGCCGCTGTGATCACAAAAATGGTGGCGGCTTCCTGCGCGCACATACAGTCTGCACCAGCAGGAGGCTACACCATTTTTTATGATCACGCTGAACTGCAGTGCGACTGCAATTACAGCATGGTCAAGAAGGGAGGCGTCATGCTGGGTGGCCATAAGAGATGAGCGGGTTCGGTTCCTCGGAATCCGAACCCGCCCGAACTTCACCCTTTTTGCTCGGGTCCGAGCAGACTCGGATCCTCTCGCCTTGCTCGGTTAACCCGAGCGCGCCCCGAACGTCATCATCCCGCTGTCGGATTCTCACGAGACTTGGATTCTATATAAGGAGCCGCGCGTCGCCGCCATTTTCACACGTGCATTGAGATTGATAGGGAGAGGACGTGGCTGGCGTCCTCTCCGTTTAGATTAGAAGATAGAGACGAGTGACATTTGATTTACTACTAATTTGGGGAGCAGTTGAACTTGTCAGGAGTACTCAGTAGTGCAGAGTTTTGCTGATAGTGACCACCAGTTTTATTATTTATAATCCGTTCTCTGCCTGAAAAAAAACGATACACATACCATATCTGTGCTCAGCCTCAGTGTGCTGCATGATATATCATCTATGTATATCTGACTGTGCTGGAGTGCTCACTGCTCACACAGCTTAATTGTGGGGGAGACTGGGGAGCAGTTATAGCAGGAGTACAGTGCACACTTTTGCTGCCAGTGTGACCACCAGTATATTGTCTGCCTGAAAAAGTTAAACACTCCTGTGGTGTTTTTTTTTTATTCTATAAATGCATTCTGCTGACAGTGTCCAGCAGGTCCGTCATACATATATTATATAAATATTTACCTGCAGTAGTGTTATATTTTTTTTTTCATCTTTATCATCTCTATATTAGCAGACGCAGTACGGTAGTCCACGGCTGTGGCTATCTCTGTGTCGTCAGTGCTCGTCCATAATTGTTATACCTACCTACCTGTGGTGGTTTTTTTTTTTTCTATCTTCTTCATACTAGTAGTTTAGGAGTCTACTGACAGTGTCCACCAGGTCCATCATTATATTATATACCTACAGTAGTAATATATTTATTATATTATCTATACTAGCAGACGCAGTACGGTAGTCCACGGCTGTGGCTATCTCTGTGTCGTCAGTGCTCGTCCATAATTGTATACCTACCTACCTGTGGTGGGTTTTCTTTTTATCTTCTTCATACTAGTAGTTTAGCAGTCTGCTGACAGTGTCCACCAGGTCCGTCATTATATTATATACCTACAGTAGTAATATATTTATTATATTATCTATACTAGCAGATGCAGTACGGTAGTCCACGGCTGTACCTACCTCTGTGTCGTCAGTGCTCGTCCATAATTGTATACCTACCTGTGGTGGGGTTTTTTTTTCTATCTTCTTCATACTAGTAGTTTAGGAGTCTGCTGACAGTGTCCACCAGGTCCGTCATTATATTATATACCTACAGTAGTAATATATTTAGTATATTATCTATACTAGCAGACGCAGTACGGTAGTCCACGGCTGTACCTACCTCTGTGTCGTCACTCGTCCATAATTGTATACCTAACTGTGGTGGTTTTTTTTTTTTCTATCTTCTTCATACTAGTAGTTTAGCAGTCTGCTGACAGTGTCCACCAGGTCCGTCATTATATTATATATACCTACAGTAGTTATATATATTTTTTTTTATATCATTAATTATCATCTCTATACTAGCAGACGCAGTACGGTAGGCCACGGCTGTGGCTATCTCTGTGTCGTCAGTGCTCGTCCATAATTGTATACCTACCTACCTGTGGTGGAAGTTTTTTTCTATCTTCTTCATACTAGTAGTTTAGCAGTCTGCTGACAGTGTCCACCAGGTCCGTCATTATATTATATATACCTACAGTAGTTATATATATATTTTTTTTTATATCATTAATTATCATCTCTATACTAGCAGACGCAGTACGGTAGTCCACGGCTGTAGCTACCTCTGTGTCGTCAGTCACTCGTCATCCATAAGTATACTAGTATCCATCCATCTCCATTGTTTACCTGAGGTGCCTTTTAGTTGTGCCTATTAAAATATGGAGAACAAAAATGTTGAGGTTCCAAAAATAGGGAAAGATCAAGATCCACTTCCACCTCGTGCTGAAGCTGCTGCCACTAGTCATGGCCGAGACGATGAAATTCCATCAACGTCGTCTGCCAAGGCCGATGCCCAATGTCATAGTACAGAGCATGTAAAATCCAAAACACAAAAGATCAGTAAAAAATGACTCAAAAATCTAAATAAAAATCGTCGGAGGAGAAGCGTAAACTTGCCAATATGCCATTTACCACACGGAGTGGCAAGGAACGGCTGAGGCCCTGGCCTATCTTCATGGCTAGTGGTTCAGCTTCACATGAGGATGGAAGCACTCAGCCTCTCGCTAGAAAAATGAAAAGACTTAAGCTGGCAAAAGCACAGCAAAGAACTGTGCGTTCTTCAAAATCACAAATCCACAAGGAGAGTCCAATTGTGTCGGTTGCGATGCCTGACCTTCCCAACACTGGACGTGAAGAGCATGCACCTTCCACCATTTGCACGCCCCCTGCAAGTGCTGGAAGGAGCACCCGCAGTCCAGTTCCTGATAGTCAGATTGAAGATGTCAGTGTTGAAGTACACCAGGATGAGGAGAATATGGGTGTTGCTGGCGCTGGGGAGGAAATTGACAAGGAGGATTCTGATGGTGAGGTGGTTTGTTTAAGTCAGGCACCCGGCGAGACACCTGTTGTCCGTGGGAGGAATATGGCCATTGACATGCCTGGTGAAAATACCAAAAAAATCAGCTCTTCGGTGTGGAAGTATTTCAACAGAAATGCGGACAACAGGTGTCAAGCCGTGTGTTGCCTTTGTCAAGCTGTAATAAGTAGGGGTAAGGACGTTAACCACCTCGGAACATCCTCCCTTATACGTCACCTGCAGCGCATTCATCATAAGTCAGTGACAAGTTCAAAAACTTTGGGCGACAGCGGAAGCAGTCCACTGACCAGTAAATCCCTTCCTCTTGTAACCAAGCTCACGCAAACCACCCCACCAACTCCCTCAGTGTCAATTTCCTCCTTCCCCAGGAATGCCAATAGTCCTGCAGGCCATGTCACTGGCAATTCTGACGAGTTCTCTCCTGCCTGGGATTCCTCCGATGCATCCTTGAGTGTAACGCCTACTGCTGCTGGCGCTGCTGTTGTTGCTGCTGGGAGTCGATGGTCATCCCAGAGGGGAAGTCGTAAGACCACTTTTACTACTTCCACCAAGCAATTGACTGTCCAACAGTCCTTTGCGAGGAAGATGAAATATCACAGCAGTCATCCTGCTGCAAAGCGGATAACTGAGGCCTTGGCATCCTGGGCAGTGAGAAACGTGGTTCCGGTATCCATCATTACTTCAGAGCCAACTATAGACTTGATTGAGGTACTGTGTCCCCGGTACCAAATACTATCTAGGTTCCATTTCTCTAGGCAGGCGATACCAAAAATGTACACAGACCTCAGAGAAAGACTCACCAGTGTCCTAAAAAATGCAGTTGTACCCAATGTCCACTTAACCACGGACATGTGGACAAGTGGAGCAGGGCAGACTCAGGACTATATGACTGTGACAGCCCACTGGGTAGATGCATTGACTCCCGCCGCAAGAACAGCAGCGGCGGCACCAGTAGCAGCATCTCGCAAACGCCAACTCTTTCCTAGGCAGGCTACGCTTTGTATCACCGCTTTCCAGAATACGCACACAGATGAAAACCTCTTACGGCAACTGAGGAAGATCATCACAGAATGGCTTACCCCAATTGGACTCTCCTGTGGATTTGTGGCATCGGACAACGCCAGCAATATTGTGCGTGCATTATATCTGGGCAAATTCCAGCACGTCCCATGTTTTGCACATACCTTGAATTTGGTGGTGCAGAATTATTTAAAAAACGACAGGGGCGTGCAAGAGATGCTGTCGGTGGCCACAAGAATTGCGGGACACTTTCGGCGTACAGGCACCACGTACAGAAGACTGGAGCAACACCAAAAACGCCTGAACCTGCCCTGCCATCATCTGAAGCAAGAAGTGGAAACGAGGTGGAATTCAACCCTCTATATGCTTCAGAGGATGGAGGAGCAGCAAAAGGCCATTCAAGCCTATACATCTGACCACGATATAGGAGGTGGAATGCACCTGTCTCAAGCGCAGTGGAGAATGATTTCAACGTTGTGCAAGGTTCTGCAACCTTTTGAACTTGCCACACGTGAAGTCAGTTCAGACACTGCCAGCCTGAGTCAGGTCATTCCCGTCATCAGGCTTTTGCAGAAGAAGCTGGAGACATTGAAGGAGGAGCTAAGACAGAGCGATTCCGCTAGGCATGTGGGACTTGTGGATGGAGCCCTTCATTCGCTTAACCAGGATTCACGGGTGGTCAATCTGTTGAAATCAGAGCACTACATTTTGGCCACCGTGCCTCGATCCTAGATTTAAAACCTACGTTGTATCTCTCTTTCCGGCAGACACAAGTCTGCAGGGGTTCAAAGACCTGCTGGTGAGAAAATTATCAAGTCAAGCGGAACTTGATCGGTCAACAGCTCCTCCTTCACAGTCTCCCGCAATTGGGGGTGCGAGGAAAAGGCTCAGAATTCCGAGCCCAACCGCTGGCGGTGATGCAGGGCAGTCTGGAGCGACTGCTGATGCTGACATCTGGTCCGGACTGAAGGACCTGCCAACGATTACGGACATGTCGTCTACTGTCACTGCATATGATTCTCTCACCATTGAAAGAATGGTGGAGGATTATATGAGTGACCGCATCCAAGTAGGCACGTCAGACAGTCCGTACGTATACTGGCAGGAAAAAGAGGCAATTTGGAGGCCCTTGCACAAACTGGCTTTATTCTACCTAAGTTGCCCTCCACAAGTGTGTACTCCGAAAGAGTGTTTAGTGCCGCCGCTCACCTTGTCAGCAATCGGCGTACGAGGTTACTTCCAGAAAATGTGGAGAAGATGATGTTCATTAAAATGAATTATAATCAATTGCTCCGTGGAGACATTGACCAGCAGCAATTGCCTCCACAAAGTATACAGGGAGCTGAGATGGTGGATTCCAGTGGGGACGAATTGATAATCTGTGAGGAGGGGGATGTACACGGTGATGAATCGGAGGATGATGATGAGGTGGACATCTTGCCTCTATAGAGCCAGTTTGTGCAAGGAGAGATTTATTGCTTCTTTTTTGGTGGGGGTCCAAACCAACCCGTCATTTCAGTCACAGTCGTGTGGCAGACCCTGTCACTGAAATGATGGGTTGGTTAAAGTGTGCATGTCCTGTTTATACAACATAAGGGTGGGTGGGAGGGCCCAAGGCAATTCCACCTTGCACCTCTTTTTTCTTTTATTTTTCTTTGCGTCATGTGCTGTTTGGGGAGTGTTTTTTGGAAGGGCCATCCTGCGTGACACTGCAGTGCCACTCCTAGATGGGCCAGGTGTTTGTGTCGGCCACTTGGGTCGCTGAGCTTAGTCACACAGCTACCTCATTGCGCCTCTTTTTTTCTTTGCGTCATGTGCTGTTTGGGGAGTGTTTTTTGGAAGGGCCATCCTGCGTGACACTGCAGTGACACTCCTAGATGGGCCAGGTGTTTGTGTCGTCCACTTGGGTCGCTGAGCTTAGTCACACAGCTACCTCATTGCGCCACTTTTTTTCTTTGCGTCATGTGCTGTTTGGGGAGTGTTTTTTGGAAGGGCCATCCTGCGTGACACTGCAGTGCCACTCCTAGATGGGCCAGGTGTTTGTGTCGGCCACTTGGGTCGCTGAGCTTAGTCACACAGCTACCTCATTGCGCCTCTTTTTTTCTTTGCGTCATGTGCTGTTTGGGGAGTGTTTCTGGAAGGGCCATCCTGCGTGACACTGCAGTGCCACTCCTAGATGGGCCAGGTGTTTGTGTCGGCCACTTGGGTCGCTGAGCTTAGTCACACAGCTACCTCATTGCGCCTCTTTTTTTCTTTGCGTCATGTGCTGTTTGGGGAGTGTTTTTTGGAAGGGCCATCCTGCGTGACACTGCAGTGCCACTCCTAGATGGGCCAGGTGTTTGTGTCGGCCACTTGGGTCGCTGAGCTTAGTCACACAGCTACCTCATTGCGCCTCTTTTTTTCTTTGCGTCATGTGCTGTTTGGGGAGTGTTTTTTGGAAGGGCCATCATGCGTGACACTGCAGTGCCACTCCTAGATGGGCCAGGTGTTTGTGTCGGCCACTTGGGTCACTGAGCTTAGTCATCCAGCGACCTCGGTGCAAATTTTAGGACTAAAAATAATATTGTGAGGTGTGAGGTGTTAAGAATAGACTGAAAATTAGTGGAAATTATGGTTATTGAGGTTAATAATACTTTGGGATCAAAATGACTCCCAAATTCTATGATTTAAGCTGTTTTTTAGGGTTTTTTGAAAAAAACACCCGAATCCAAAACACACCCGAATCCGACAAAAAAAATTCGGTGAGGTTTAGCCAAAACGCGTTCGAACCCAAAACACGGCCGCGGAACCGAACCCAAAACCAAAACACAAAACCCGAAAAATTTCCGGTGCACATCTCTAGTGGCCATGCCATGTCACTGTGCAGGAGCCAGCACCGCTCACACACTAGTCCCCGGTGCAGCCCCCAACCCCCGGGACACCCGGAGCAACAAAATGTAGATTCAGGCCACCAGGCCACGCCCCTACCTATGAAACCATGCCTCCTTTTTACCATTGCGCTGCTTATCTGCGCGCACTGCATTACAATCTCCCTCGCCACCTCTCTGGGTGTCACCAGTGATAGTGACACCTCTGCCATGCTTGTAGCAGCTGGTCCTAAGATCTACACCTCAAGCCCTGAGTGTTTGCCCTTGTGACTTGTTGATCATCATAGCAAAGCAGATGCTTACAGAAAACTGCAGGGGCTTAGATTGAAAATAAAAAAAATTGATGGGTATAAGGTAGAGAGGAGCGGGTTCGGTTCTCCGAGAACCGAATTCCCCACGAACCCCACGAACTCCTCCTCCGAGGCAGGCTCGGTTGTTCCCGCCTGACTCGGAAAACCTGAACAAGGGAAAATGTCATCATCCCGCTGTCGGATTCTCGCGAGATTCGGATTCCATATAAAGAGCTGCGCGTTGCCGCCATTTTTACTCGTGCATTGAAGAGAGAGCGGAGAGGACGTGGCTATGTTCTCTCAGTGGAAATCTCAATATCAGTGCTCAGTATCAGTGGATACTTATTGCTGCTCAGTAATACTAGTAGTGTGTCTCTCCTGCTCAGTGTCAGTTCTCAGTAGTATCCTCATCAGTGCTCAGTATCACTGCTCATTGTCTTGTGCTGCATTGTTGTGCTCAGCATACTACAGTACATTACTAATAGTCCAGTGCTGCATCTTGCTGCTCAGTGTCAGTTCTAGTATCCTCATCAGTGCTCACTATCACTGCTCATTGCATTGTGGTGTTCTGTATACTACAGTAACATAGTAATATAGTAACATATAGTAACATAGTTTTTGAGGTTGAATAGAGGCAAATTGCCCATCGTGTTCAACCTGTTTTAAGTTGTGATGATTCTACATACTAGCTGAATAATGTTTTATGACTAGTTAGCTACTACAACTCATGTTACCCCCGGATTAACCATGTTGATATTTTAAGTATTATAACCTTGGATAGCTTTTTCATTCAGAAATGTATCCATTCCTTTTTTAAATCCAATTACAGAGTCCGCCATTACCACCTTCCCTGGCAGGGAATTCCACATCCTGATTGCCCTAACAGTGAAGATCATAGTATCTCACCTGGCAGGTAAGTAGGAGTTGGGCCAGAGCTGTGGAGGATTGCTGCTCGGGCACCCCCTGTCAAATGAAGGAGATCCAACTGAGGCAGCACAAGGGAACTCTCGAAAGAAGAACAAGGCTAGAGGAAGATCTGAGACAAAGAAATCTGACTTTTACCAGAGCTGACCAGAGGAAAGCACAAACACAGTCCCCCACTACCACAAATAATGCAGTCGAGTTTCCCACATTTGGGGAAATCACAGGGGTCAGCATACCCAGAATGCAATGAATGAACCTCACCCTGGGAGAACAATCTTCATGACCATGGTATCGCCTATGCAAAATAAGTATGATTTGGGATAGGGCTGGGGAGGGCCGCTGCTCAGGCACATCTCTGTCAAGTAAAGGAGATTCAACTGAGGCAGCACAAGGGAACTCTCATCTGGGGACAACAACTGCAGGGAGAACACATATTTTCAGATGAACATGGGAGGGCAGAAGGCTGCCTAATACTGAAGCACCCCCAAACAACAAACCAAATGCAACAACTAGTACAAGCATTCCTGGGGGAAGTTCTGCAGAAGACGGATTTGCATACGGTGATGTCATCCAAGCAGTGGGCCAAAGTTGGCTGGATCCCTCATCTGCATATGAAAAGAGAAAAGGGGTATGCAGGGCATGGCGGCCTTTTGCGGCGCTTGGATGACCCTTAGTTCGCATTAAACACCCCCACCCTCCTTCGGTGTGGGGCTCATGTTGACAATGCCCCAGCCCCTGAAGCATTCAAGCTGATTTCTTACAGCAGCTTGGCACTGTAACAGCTCCAGAGCTGCTCTGTAAGGCAAGTAAAAGGGTGTGTAGTTTGCATTGTGCATTGGAAGGCACAAAGTAAGCAGACAGGAGGAGAAGTCAGGATAGTGCACAAGGGTATAAAAGGGAGGGGCTCAAGAAAAAAGAAGTGGAAACAGACAGCAAACTAGGCTGGAGAGAGACCTGAGACAAAGAGATCTGAATTATACGAGAGCCGACCAGGGGAAACACAAATTATGCAGTCAAGTTTCCCACATTTGGGGAAATCGCAGGGGCAGCACACCCAGAGTGCAATGGGTGAGCCTTGCCCTGGAAGAAGCACCTTCATGATCATAGTATCTCACCTGGCAGGTAAGTAGGAGTTGGGCTTGAGCTGGGGAGGGTCGCTGCTCGGGCACCCCCCTGTCAAGTGAAGGAGATCCAACTGAGGCAGCACAAGGGAACTCTCGAAAGAAGAACAAGGCTAGAGGAAGATCTGAAACAAAGAAATCTGACTTTTACCAGAGCTGACCAGAGGAAAACACAAACACAGTCCCCCACTACCACAAATAATGCAGTCGAGTTACCCACATTTGGGGAAATCACAGGGGTCAGCATACCCAGAATGCAATGAATGAACCTCACCCTGGGAGAATAATCTTCATGACCATGGTATCTCATATGCAAAATAAGTATGATTTGGGATAGGGCTGGGGAGGGCCGCTGCTCAGGCACATCTCTGTCAAGTAAAGGAGATTCAACTGAGGCAGCACAAGGGAACTCTCATCTGGGGACAACAACTGCAGGGAGAACACATATTTTCAGATGAACATGGGAGGGCAGAAGGCTGCCTAATACTGAAGCACCCCCAAACAACAAACCAAATGCAACAACTAGTGCAAGCATTCCTGTTTGTTTCTGAAGCCAACTTTGACCCACTGCTTGGATGACATCACCATATGCAAATCCATCTGCTGCAGGCCTTCCCCCAGGAATGCTTGCACTCTTTATATGAAATCCGAATCTCGCGAGAATCCGACAGCGGGATGATGACATTTTCCCTTGTTCAGGTTTTCCGAGTCAGGCGGGAACAACCGAGCCTGCCTCGGAGGAGGAGTTCGTGGGGTTCGTGGGGAATTCGGTTCTCGGAGAACCGAACCCGCTCCTCTCTACCTTATACCCATCAATTTTTTTTATTTTCAATCTAAGCCCCTGCAGTTTTCTGTAAGCATCTGCTTTGCTATGATGATCAACAAGTCACAAGGGCAAACACTCAGGGCTTGAGGTGTAGATCTTAGGACCAGCTGCTACAAGCATGGCAGAGGTGTCACTATCACTGGTGACACCCAGAGAGGTGGCGAGGGAGATTGTAATGCAGTGCGCGCAGATAAGCAGCGCAATGGTAAAAAGGAGGCATGGTTTCATAGGTAGGGGCGTGGCCTGGTGGCCTGAATCTACATTTTGTTGCTCCGGGTGTCCCGGGGGTTGGGGGCTGCACCGGGGACTAGTGTGTGAGCGGTGCTGGCTCCTGCACAGTGACATGGCATGGCCACTAGAGATGTGCACCGGAAATTTTTCGGGTTTTGTGTTTTGGTTTTGGGTTCGGTTCCGCGGCCGTGTTTTGGGTTCGAACGCGTTTTGGCTAAACCTCACCGAATTTTTTTTGTCGGATTCGGGTGTGTTTTGGATTCGGGTGTTTTTTTCAAAAAACCCTAAAAAACAGCTTAAATCATAGAATTTGGGAGTCATTTTGATCCCAAAGTATTATTAACCTCAATAACCATAATTTCCACTAATTTTCAGTCTATTCTTAACACCTCACACCTCACAATATTATTTTTAGTCCTAAAATTTGCACCGAGGTCGCTGGATGACTAAGCTCAGTGACCCAAGTGGCCGACACAAACACCTGGCCCATCTAGGAGTGGCACTGCAGTGTCACGCATGATGGCCCTTCCAAAAAACACTCCCCAAACAGCACATGACGCAAAGAAAAAAAGAGGCGCAATGAGGTAGCTGTGTGACTAAGCTCAGCGACCCAAGTGGCCGACACAAACACCTGGCCCATCTAGGAGTGGCACTGCAGTGTCACGCAGGATGGCCCTTCCAAAAAACACTCCCCAAACAGCACATGACGCAAAGAAAAAAAGAGGCGCAATGAGGTAGCTGTGTGACTAAGCTCAGCGACCCAAGTGGCCGACACAAACACCTGGCCCATCTAGGAGTGGCACTGCAGTGTCACGCAGGATGGCCCTTCCAAAAACACTCCCCAAACAGCACATGACGCAAAGAAAAAAAGAGGCGCAATGAGGTAGCTGTGTGACTAAGCTCAGCGACCCAAGTGGCCGACACAAACACCTGGCCCATCTAGGAGTGGCACTGCAGTGTCACGCAGGATGGCCCTTCCAAAAAACACTCCCCAAACAGCACATGACGCAAAGAAAAAAAGTGGCGCAATGAGGTAGCTGTGTGACTAAGCTCAGCGACCCAAGTGGACGACACAAACACCTGGCCCATCTAGGAGTGTCACTGCAGTGTCACGCAGGATGGCCCTTCCAAAAAACACTCCCCAAACAGCACATGTCGCAAAGAAAAAAAGAGGCGCAATGAGGTAGCTGTGTGACTAAGCTCAGCGACCCAAGTGGCCGACACAAACACCTGGCCCATCTAGGAGTGGCACTGCAGTGTCACGCAGGATGGCCCTTCCAAAAAACACTCCCCAAACAGCACATGACGCAAAGAAAAATAAAAGAAAAAAGAGGTGCAAGGTGGAATTGCCTTGGGCCCTCCCACCCACCCTTATGTTGTATAAACAGGACATGCACACTTTAACCAACCCATCATTTCAGTGACAGGGTCTGCCACACGACTGTGACTGAAATGACGGGTTGGTTTGGACCCCCACCAAAAAAGAAGCAATTAATCTCTCCTTGCACAAACTGGCTCTATAGAGGCAAGATGTCCACCTCATCATCATCCTCCGATTCATCACCGTGTACATCCCCCTCCTCACAGATTATCAATTCGTCCCCACTGGAATCCACCATCTCAGCTCCCTGTATACTTTGTGGAGGCAATTGCTGCTGGTCAATGTCTCCACGGAGCAATTGATTATAATTCATTTTAATGAACATCATCTTCTCCACATTTTCTGGAAGTAACCTCGTACGCCGATTGCTGACAAGGTGAGCGGCGGCACTAAACACTCTTTCGGAGTACACACTTGTGGGAGGGCAACTTAGGTAGAATAAAGCCAGTTTGTGCAAGGGCCTCCAAATTGCCTCTTTTTCCTGCCAGTATACGTACGGACTGTCTGACGTGCCTACTTGGATGCGGTCACTCATATAATCCTCCACCATTCTTTCAATGGTGAGAGAATCATATGCAGTGACAGTAGACGACATGTCCGTAATCGTTGGCAGGTCCTTCAGTCCGGACCAGATGTCAGCATCAGCAGTCGCTCCAGACTGCCCTGCATCACCGCCAGCGGGTGGGCTCGGAATTCTGAGCCTTTTCCTCGCACCCCCAATTGCGGGAGACTGTGAAGGAGGAGCTGTTGACCGATCAAGTTCCGCTTGACTTGATAATTTTCTCACCAGCAGGTCTTTGAACCCCTGCAGACTTGTGTCTGCCGGAAAGAGAGATACAACGTAGGTTTTAAATCTAGGATCGAGCACGGTGGCCAAAATGTAGTGCTCTGATTTCAACAGATTGACCACCCGTGAATCCTGGTTAAGCGAATGAAGGGCTCCATCCACAAGTCCCACATGCCTAGCGGAATCGCTCTGTCTTAGCTCCTCCTTCAATGTCTCCAGCTTCTTCTGCAAAAGCCTGATGACGGGAATGACCTGACTCAGGCTGGCAGTGTCTGAACTGACTTCACGTGTGGCAAGTTCAAAAGGTTGCAGAACCTTGCACAACGTTGAAATCATTCTCCACTGCGCTTGAGACAGGTGCATTCCACCTCCTATATCGTGGTCAGATGTATAGGCTTGAATGGCCTTTTGCTGCTCCTCCATCCTCTGAAGCATATAGAGGGTTGAATTCCACCTCGTTTCCACTTCTTGCTTCAGATGATGGCAGGGCAGGTTCAGGCGTTTTTGGTGTTGCTCCAGTCTTCTGTACGTGGTGCCTGTACGCCGAAAGTGTCCCGCAATTCTTGTGGCCACCGACAGCATCTCTTGCACGCCCCTGTCGTTTTTTAAATAATTCTGCACCACCAAATTCAAGGTATGTGCAAAACATGGGACGTGCTGGAATTTGCCCAGATATAATGCACGCACAATATTGCTGGCGTTGTCCGATGCCACAAATCCACAGGAGAGTCCAATTGGGGTAAGCCATTCTGTGATGATCTTCCTCAGTTGCCGTAAGAGGTTTTCATCTGTGTGCGTATTCTGGAAAGCGGTGATACAAAGCGTAGCCTGCCTAGGAAAGAGTTGGCGTTTGCGAGATGCTGCTACTGGTGCCGCCGCTGCTGTTCTTGCGGCGGGAGTCAATACATCTACCCAGTGGGCTGTCACAGTCATATAGTCCTGAGTCTGCCCTGCTCCACTTGTCCACATGTCCGTGGTTAAGTGGACATTGGGTACAACTGCATTTTTTAGGACACTGGTGAGTCTTTTTCTGAGGTCTGTGTACATTTTCGGTATCGCCTGCCTAGAGAAATGGAACCTAGATAGTATTTGGTACCGGGGACACAGTACCTCAATCAAGTCTATAGTTGGCTCTGAAGTAATGATGGATACCGGAACCACGTTTCTCACTGCCCAGGATGCCAAGGCCTCAGTTATCC
The DNA here is from genome assembly GCF_028390025.1 of Pseudophryne corroboree. Classification (NCBI taxonomy): domain Eukaryota; kingdom Metazoa; phylum Chordata; class Amphibia; order Anura; family Myobatrachidae; genus Pseudophryne; species Pseudophryne corroboree. Next base: position 404,152 of record NW_026970062.1, read on the forward strand.
GCTTTGCAGCAGGATGACTGCTGTGATATTTCATCTTCCTCGCAAAGGACTGTTGGACAGTCAATTGCTTGGTGGAAGTAGTAAAAGTGGTCTTACGACTTCCCCTCTGGGATGACCATCGACTCCCAGCAGCAACAACAGCAGCGCCAGCAGCAGTAGGCGTTACACTCAAGGATGCATCGGAGGAATCCCAGGCAGGAGAGAACTCGTCAGAATTGCCAGTGACATGGCCTGCAGGACTATTGGCATTCCTGGGGAAGGAGGAAATTGACACTGAGGGAGTTGGTGGGGTGGTTTGCGTGAGCTTGGTTACAAGAGGAAGGGATTTACTGGTCAGTGGACTGCTTCCGCTGTCGCCCAAAGTTTTTGAACTTGTCACTGACTTATGATGAATGCGCTGCAGGTGACGTATAAGGGAGGATGTTCCGAGGTGGTTAACGTCCTTACCCCTACTTATTACAGCTTGACAAAGGCAACACACGGCTTGACACCTGTTGTCCGCATTTCTGTTGAAATACTTCCACACCGAAGAGCTGATTTTTTTGGTATTTTCACCAGGCATGTCAATGGCCATATTCCTCCCACGGACAACAGGTGTCTCGCCGGGTGCCTGACTTAAACAAACCACCTCACCATCAGAATCCTCCTTGTCAATTTCCTCCCCAGCGCCAGCAACACCCATATTCTCCTCATCCTGGTGTACTTCAACACTGACATCTTCAATCTGACTATCAGGAACTGGACTGCGGGTGCTCCTTCCAGCACTTGCAGGGGGCGTGCAAATGGTGGAAGGTGCATGCTCTTCACGTCCAGTGTTGGGAAGGTCAGGCATCGCAACCGACACAATTGGACTCTCCTTGTGGATTTGTGATTTTGAAGAACGCACAGTTCTTTGCTGTGCTTTTGCCAGCTTAAGTCTTTTCATTTTTCTAGCGAGAGGCTGAGTGCTTCCATCCTCATGTGAAGCTGAACCACTAGCCATGAAGATAGGCCAGGGCCTCAGCCGTTCCTTGCCACTCCGTGTGGTAAATGGCATATTGGCAAGTTTACGCTTCTCCTCCGACGATTTTTATTTAGATTTTTGAGTCATTTTTTTACTGATCTTTTGTGTTTTGGATTTTACATGCTCTGTACTATGACATTGGGCATCGGCCTTGGCAGACGACGTTGATGGAATTTCATCGTCTCGGCCATGACTAGTGGCAGCAGCTTCAGCACGAGGTGGAAGTGGATCTTGATCTTTCCCTATTTTTGGAACCTCAACATTTTTGTTCTCCATATTTTAATAGGCACAACTAAAAGGCACCTCAGGTAAACAATGGAGATGGATGGATACTAGTATACTTATGGATGACGAGTGACTGACGACACAGAGGTAGCTACAGCCGTGGACTACCGTACTGCGTCTGCTAGTATAGAGATGATAATTAATGATATAAAAAAATATATATATATAACTACTGTAGGTATATATAATATAATGACGGACCTGGTGGACACTGTCAGCAGACTGCTAAACTACTAGTATGAAGAAGATAGAAAAAAAAAACCACCACAGTTAGGTATACAATTATGGACGAGTGACGACACAGAGGTAGGTACAGCCGTGGACTACCGTACTGCGTCTGCTAGTATAGATAATATACTAAATATATTACTACTGTAGGTATATAATATAATGACGGACCTGGTGGACACTGTCAGCAGACTCCTAAACTACTAGTATGAAGAAGATAGAAAAAAAAACCCCACCACAGGTAGGTATACAATTATGGACGAGCACTGACGACACAGAGGTAGGTACAGCCGTGGACTACCGTACTGCATCTGCTAGTATAGATAATATAATAAATATATTACTACTGTAGGTATATAATATAATGACGGACCTGGTGGACACTGTCAGCAGACTGCTAAACTACTAGTATGAAGAAGATAAAAAAAAAACCCCACCACAGGTAGGTAGGTATACAATTATGGACGAGCACTGACGACACAGAGATAGCCACAGCCGTGGACTACCGTACTGCGTCTGCTAGTATAGATAATATAATAAATATATTACTACTGTAGGTATATAATATAATGATGGACCTGGTGGACACTGTCAGTAGACTCCTAAACTACTAGTATGAAGAAGATAGAAAAAAAAAACCACCACAGGTAGGTAGGTATACAATTATGGACGAGCACTGACGACACAGAGATAGCCACAGCCGTGGACTACCGTACTGCGTCTGCTAATATAGAGATGATAAAGATGAAAAAAAAAATATAACACTACTGCAGGTAAATATTTATATAATATATGTATGACGGACCTGCTGGACACTGTCAGCAGAATGCATTTATAGAATAAAAAAAAAACACCACAGGAGTGTTTAACTTTTTCAGGCAGACAATATACTGGTGGTCACACTGGCAGCAAAAGTGTGCACTGTACTCCTGCTATAACTGCTCCCCAGTCTCCCCCACAATTAAGCTGTGTGAGCAGTGAGCACTCAGCACAGTCAGATATACATAGATGATATATCATGCAGCACACTGAGGCTGAGCACAGATATGGTATGTGTATCGTTTTTTTTCAGGCAGAGAACGGATTATAAATAATAAAACTGGTGGTCACTATCAGCAAAACTCTGCACTACTGAGTACTCCTGACAAGTTCAACTGCTCCCCAAATTAGTAGTAAATCAAATGTCACTCGTCTCTATCTTCTAATCTAAACGGAGAGGACGCCAGCCACGTCCTCTCCCTATCAATCTCAATGCACGTGTGAAAATGGCGGCGACGCGCGGCTCCTTATATAGAATCCAAGTCTCGTGAGAATCCGACAGCGGGATGATGACGTTCGGGCGCGCTCGGGTTAACCGAGCAAGGCGAGAGGATCCGAGTCTGCTCGGACCCGAGCAAAAAAGGGTGAAGTTCGGGCGGGTTCGGATTCCGAGGTACCGAACCCGCTCATCTCTTATGGCCACCCAGCATGACGCCTCCCTTCTTGACCATGCTGTAATTGCAGTCGCACTGCAGTTCAGCGTGATCATAAAAAATGGTGTAGCCTCCTGCTGGTGCAGACTGTATGTGCGCGCAGGAAGCCGCCACCATTTTTGTGATCACAGCGGCTGAATGTGATGTCATACAGCTGCTGTGACCACGCCCCCTGTGTCTCCTCCATAGCAGACCCCATTTTGAAGCCTTGCCCCCGCACCGCTCCATCCCTGACTTGGAAATGGAGTGTTGCTGACCCCCCTCTCCCCCCCTGCCCCGATTGACAGGCAGAGGCGATCGCATTCTCTGCGGGGTGCCGCAGAAAATGCAGGCACATGCGTATGCTCTTAGCAATTTTTGCAGTTGGATCACTTATTGTGATTGCAATCCAACCTGAATCAGGCCCTATTACCTATCACAATGCGCTGCGGGCAGTACAAAATTGGTTTAATATAGGAGAAAAACCCCCAGACCTGTGCTCCTTAACTGTACCTGGTGGCTAGTGGAGCGGCTGCCCAGTAATCAGTGTCCACGCCAGTGCGCACACGGTCCACCCCCTACGGCCACGCTCCCCTTCATCAGCGGCCTCGTGATCCGGAAGGGCGGTGTGTGTGTGACTGACCTTAGGAAGAAACCGGAGCCTCCGCTGCAGTGACCCAGCAACCAGGGCACGGGAGTATACAGCGCCGCTGGGAGTGATGAAGCTGCAGTAAAGATGTCTATTAGACCTAGCCTGCTGCAGCCCTTGTAGATTCTCATAAAACAAGTTCTTCTTTTCTTGTCAAAATGAATAGCTAAGAATTGGCTTCCTGAGGCAGGCCCCTGTTAAGTAGCCTGCTACTGAAGGCACCAACTACAAACTGAGCTCCCTGTTCATGGAAGCGGGGTTATAGAGGAGGATGCGCTGAGCATCTTGGGAACAGTCAAAAGCTTTGAGTCGGTTGGTGCCTCAGATCAAGATCCTACTCTACACCCCAATGTGAATCCTTGTGGAGTCCTGTGTACCCCACAGAAGAAATTAATGTGTCACACCCATTGGCAGCAACCTTAGAATAGCTGCTGATGGGCACAATTGAGAAAGGAAGGGGGGGGGACATTTGAATCCAGCACATAGATGCAATTCAAATATGTAATTTGTACCTTCCTATTTTAAAATATAATGGATGAACTTCACCCTGTGAGAACAATCTTCATGATCAAGAGATCTCATATGCAAAATAAGTATGAGTTGGGATAGGGCTGGGGAGGGTGGCTGCTCAGGCAGCCCCTCCCCCATCAAGTTAAGGAGATTCAACTGAGGAAGCACAAGGGAACTCTCGTCTGGGGACAACAACTGCAGGGAGACCACATCTTTTCAGATGAACATGGGAGGGCGGAAGGCTGCCTAATACTGAAGCACCATCAAATATCAAACCATATGCAACAACTAGTACAAGCATTCCTGGGGGAAGGTCTGCAGCAGACGGATTTGCATACGGTGATGTCATCCAAGCAGTGGGCCAAAGTTGGCTGGAACCCTCATCTGCATATGAAAAGAGAAAAGGGGCATGCAGGGCATGGCGGCCTTTTGCGGTGCTTGGATGACCCCTAGTTCGCATTAAACACCCCCACCCTCCTTTGGTGTGGGGCTCATGTTGGCTATGCCCCAGCCCCTGAAGCATTCAAGCTGATTTCTTGCAGCAGCTGGGCACTGTAACAGCTCCAGAGCTGCTCTGTAAGGCAACTAAAAGGGTGTGGGCCCTGCAGCACTACCTGTAGTTCGCATTGTGCGTTGGAAGGCACAAAGTAAGCAGACGGGAGAAGTCAGGATAGTGCGCAAGGGCATAGAAGGGAGTGGCTCCAGAAAAGAGAAGTGGAAACAGACAGCAAACTAGGCTGGAGAGAGACCTGAGACAAAGAGATCTGAATTATACGAGAGCCGACCAGGGGAAACACAAATTATGCAATCAAGTTTCCCACATTTGGGGAAATCACAGGAGCAGCACACCCAGAGTGCAATGGGTGAGCCTTGCCCTGGGAGAAGCACCTTCATGATCATAGTATCTCACCTGGCAGGTAAGTAGGAGTTGGGCTAGAGCTGGGGAGGGTCACTGCTCGGGCACCCCCCTGTCAAGTGAAGGAGATCCAACTGAGGCAGCACAAGGGAACTCTCGAAAGAAGAACAAGGCTAGAGGAATATATGAGACAAAGAAATCTGACTTTTACCAGAGCTGACCAGAGGAAAACACAAACACAGTCCCCCACTACCACAAAAAATGCCGGCGAGTTTCCCACATTTGGGGAAATCACAGGGGTCAGCATACCCAGAATGCAATGAATGAACCTCACCCTGGGTGAACAATCTTCATGACCATGGTGTCTCCTATGCAAAATAAGTATGATTTGGGATAGGGCTGGGAGGGCCGCTGCTCAGGCACATCTCTGTCAAGTAAAGGAGATTCAACTGAGGCAGCACAAGGGAACTCTCATCTGGGGACAACAACTGCAGGGAGAACACATATTTTCAGATGAACATGGGAGGGCAGAAGGCTGCCTAATACTGAAGCACCCCCAAACAACAAACCAAATGCAACAACTAGTGCAAGCATTCCTGGGGCAAGGCCTGCAGCAGATGGATTTGCATATGGTGATGTCATCCAAGCAGTGGGTCAAAGTTGGCTTCAACCCTCATCTGCATATGAAAAGAGAAAAGGGGCGTGCAGGGCATGGCGGCCTTTTGCGGTGCTTGGATTACCCCTAGTTCGCATTAAACACCCCCACCCACCTTTGGTGTGGGGCTCATGTTGGCCATGCCCCATCCCCTGAAGCATTCAAGCTGATTTCTTGCAGCAGCTGGGCACTGTAACAGCTCCAGAGCTGCTCTTTAAGGCAAGTAAAAGATTGTGTGGGCCCTGCAGCACTACCTGTAGTTTGCATTGTGCATTGGAAGGCACAAAGTAAGCAGACGGGAGGAGAAGTCAGGATAGTGCACAAGGGTATAGAAGGGAGGGGCTCAAGATAAAAGAAGTGGAAACAGACAGCAAACTAGGCTGGAGAAAGACCTGAGACAAAGAGATCTGAATTATACGAGAGCCGACCAGAGGAAACACAAATTATGCAGTCAAGTGTCCCACATTTGGGGAAATCGTAGGAGCAGCACACCCAGAGTGCAATGGGTGAGCCTTGCCCTGGGAGAAGCACCTTCCTGATCATAGTATCTCACCTGGCAGGTAAGTAGGAGTTGGGCTAGAGCTGGGGAGGGTCGCTGCTCGGGCACCCCCCTGTCAAGTGAAGGAGATCCACCTGAGGCAGCACAAGGGAACTCTCGAAAGAAGAACAAGGCTAGAGGAAAATCTGAGACAAAGAAATCTGAGTTTTAACAGAGCTGACCAGAGGAAAGCACAAACACAGTCCCCCACTACCACAAATAATGCAGTCGAGCTTCCCACATTTGGGTAAATAACAGGGGTCAGCATACCCAAAATGCAATGAATGAACCTCACTCTGGGAGAACAATCTTCATGACCATGGTATCTCCTATGCAAAATAAGTATGATTTGGGATAGGGCTGGGGAGGGCCGCAGCTCATGCACATCTCTGTCAAGTAAAGGAGATTCAACTGAGGCAGCACAAGGGAACTCTCATCTGGGGACAACAACTGCAGGGAGAACACATATTTTCAGATGAACATGGGAGGGCAGAAGGCTGCCTAATACTGAAGCACCCCCAAACAACAAACCAAATGCAACAACTAGTGCAAGCATTCCTGGGGGAAGTTCTGCAGAAGACGGATTTGCATACGGTGATGTCATCCAAGCAGTGGGCCAAAGTTGGCTGGAACCCTCATCTGCATATGAAAAGAGAAAAGGGGTATGCAGGGCATGGCGGCCTTTTGCGGCGCTTGGATGACCCTTAGTTCGCATTAAACACCCCCACCCTCCTTCGGTGTGGGGCTCATGTTGGCCATGCCCCATCCCCTGAAGCATTCAAGCTGATTTCTTGCAGCAGCTTGGCACTGTATCAGCTCCAGAGCTGCTCTGTAAGGCAAGTAAAAGGGTGTGGGCCCTGCAGCACTACCTGTAGTTTGCATTGTGCATTGGAAGGCACAAAGTAAGCAGACAGGAGGAGAAGTCAGGATAGTGCACAAGGGTATAAAAGCGAGTTTCCCACATTTGGGAAAATCACAGGGGTCAGCATACCCAGAATGCAATGAATGAACCTCACCCTGGGAGAACAATCTTCATGACCATGGTATCTCCTATGCAAAATAAGTATGATTTGGGATAGGGCTGGGGAGGGCCGCTGCTCAGGCACATCTCTGTCAAGTAAAGGAGATTCAACTGAGGCAGCACAAGGGAACTCTCATCTGGGGACAACAACTGCAGGGAGAACACATATTTTCAGATAAAAATCTTGGTCATGCTCTGGTTTCTCTTCAGAACGAACAAATCTTTCGCCTTTTATTAAAGATTTCCGTGGAGAGGAGCAAAACCGAGTTTTATCTCAATTTTTGCATGCCCCATCTTTTTGGGGTTTCTTTTATCGGTTTAAAGATAGAATGAGTGTGCTTTAATGTAAGCTCATTTGCATAGAAATGACAGTAAATGTTTGTTTCTTTTCAAACAGAACTTTCTTGACCATGCTACTTGCTTGAAAGATCAGGGAGCACATGGAATACAGTACAAACCATGCTTATAGCAAGGAGAAGCCAGGTGAGAAATCTGCTTACTTTCAAGTTGGGCGCTCACTTTGATCTGAATGAGGACTGCTGGCACAGCATTTAGGCGACAGGTGGAATCTTGGTCATGCTCTGGTTTCTCTTCAGAACGAACAAATCTTTCGCCTTTTATTAAAGATTTCTGTGGAGAGGAGCAAAACTGAGTTTTATCTCAATTTTTGCATGCCCCATATTATTGGGGTTTCTTTTATCAGTTTCTTGTTAGCTTTAATGTAAGTTTATTTGCATAACAATGACTATAAATGTCTGTTTCTTTTCAAGCAGAACTTTCTTGACCATTCTAATTGCTTGAAAGATCTGGGAGCACATGGAAAAGAGTACAAACCATGCTTATAGCAAGGGGAAGCCTGGTGAGAAATCTGCTTTCTTTCTTTCAAATTGTGTGTCACTTTGCGCTGAATGAGGACTGCTGGCATGGCACTCAGGCGACAGGTGGAATCTTAGTCATACTCTGGTTTCTCTTCAAAACGAACAGATCTTTCGCCTTTTACTAAAGATTTCCGTGGAGAGGAGCAAAACTGAGTTTTATCTCAATTTTTGCATGCTCCGTCTTATTGGGGTTTCTTTTATCGGTTTAAAGATAGAACGAGTGTGCTTTAATGTAAGCTCATTTGCATAGAAATGACAGTAAATGTTTGTTTCTTTTCAAACAGAACTTTCTTGACTATACTAAATGCTTGAAAGATCTGGGAGCACATGGAAAAGAGTACAAACCATGTTTATAGCAAGGGGAAGCCTGGTGAGAAATCTGCTTTCTTTCTTTCAAATTGGGTGCTCACTTTGAGCTGAATGAGGACTGCTGGCATGGCACTCAGGCGACAGGTGGAATCTTGGTCATGTTCTGGTTTCTTTTCAGAACGAACAAATCTTTCGCCTTTTACTAAAGATTTCCGTGGAGAGGAGCAAAACTGAGTTTTATCTCAATTTTTGCATGCCCCATCTTATTGGGATTTTATTTTATCGGTTTAAAGATAGAACGAGTGTGCTTTAATGTAAGCTCATTTGCATAGAAATGACAGTAAATGTTTGTTTCTTTTCAAACAGAACTTTCTTGACCACACTAATTGCTTGAAAGATCTGGGAGCACATGGAAAAGAGTACAAACCATGTTTATAGCAAGGGGAAGCCTGGTGAGAAATCTGCTTTCTTTCTTTCAAATTGGGTGCTCACTTTGAGCTGAATGAGGATTGCTGGCATGGCACTCAGGCGACAGGTGGAATCTTGGTCATGCTCTGGTTTCTCTTCAAAACGAACAGATCTTTCGCCTTTTACTAAAGATTTCCGTGGAGAGGAGCAAAACTGAGTTTTATCTCAATTTTTGCATGCTCCGTCTTATTGGGGTTTCTTTTATCGGTTTAAAGATAGAACGAGTGTGCTTTAATGTAAGCTCATTTGCATAGAAATGACAGTAAATGTTTGTTTCTTTTCAAACAGAACTTTCTTGACTATACTAATTGCTTGAAAGATCTGGGAGCACATGGAAAAGAGTACAAACCATGTTTATAGCAAGGGGAAGCCTGGTGAGAAATCTGCTTTCTTTCTTTCAAATTGGGTGCTCACTTTGAGCTGAATGAGGACTGCTGGCATGGCACTCAGGCGACAGGTGGAATCTTGGTCATGTTCTGGTTTCTCTTCAGAACGAACAAATCTTTCGCCTTTTACTAAAGATTTCCGTGGAGAGGAGCAAAACTGAGTTTTATCTCAATTTTTGCATGCCCCATCTTATTGGGGTTTTATTTTATCGGTTTAAAGATAGAACGAGTGTGCTTTAATGTAAGCTCATTTGCATAGAAATGACAGTAAATGTTTGTTTCTTTTCAAACAGAACTTTCTTGACCACACTAATTGCTTGAAAGATCTGGGAGCACATGGAAAAGAGTACAAACCATGTTTATAGCAAGGGGAAGCCTGGTGAGAAATCTGCTTTCTTTCATTCAAATTGGGTGCTCACTTTCAGCTGAATGAGAACTGCTGGCATGGCACTCAGGCGACAGGTGGAATCTTGGTCATGCTCTGGTTTCTCTTCAGAACTAACAAATATTTCGCCTTTTATTAAAGATTTCCGTGGAGAGGAGCAAAACTGAGTTTTATCTCAATTTTTGCATGCCCCATATTATTGGGGTTTCTTTTATCAGTTTAAAGACAGAACGAGTGTGCTTTCTTGTTAGCTTTAATGTAAGTTTATTTGCATAACAATGACAGTAAATGTTGTTTCTTTTCAAACAGAACTTTCTTGACCATGCTACTTGCTTAAAGGTCTGGGAGCACATGGAAAACAGTACAAACCATGCAGTATCACAAGAGCCTTTATTTGATCTTTCATGAAGATAGAGCAGAATTGAGGACACGTCAACAATTTCTGCCGAAGGTGGTTCATCTTTCCACATGGTGCCTTTGGCCACTGACACCTTCGTTGAGTCAAAGTCTCTGGCTGTGGTCAGAACTTTGAAAATGTATGTCACCAGAACGGTTCAGATTAGGAAAACAGAGGCTCTGTTTGTCCTGTATGCTCCCAACAGGATTTGGTGTCCTGCTTCCATGCAGACCATTATGCGCTGGATCTGTGGTAAGATTCAGCATGCTCGTTCCACGGCAGGATTGCCGTTACTGAAGTAGGTGAAGACCCATTCTACTAGAAAGGTGGGTTCATCCTTGGCAGCTGGTCGGGGAGTCTCGGCATTGCAACTTTGCCGAGCAGCTATTTAGTAAACACTTTTGCTAAGTTTTACAAGTTTGATACCTTGGCTGATGATAACCTTAAGTTGGGTCATTCGGTGCTGCAGAGTCGTACGCACTCTCCCACCCGTTCAAGAGCTTTGGTATAACCCCATGGTTCTTAATGTGACCCCAGCATCCTCTAGGTCGTATGAGAAAATAGGATTTTAATACCTACCGGTAAATCCTTTTCTCTTAGTCTGTAGAGGATGCTGGGCACCCGTCCCAGTCCATACTGTGTCTGCAGTTATTACTTGTGGTTATACACATGTTGTGTTATGGTTCTGGTCAGCTTTTTGCTGCAATTGTTCATGCCGTTGGCTTGTGTTCTGTTGAATGCCACGTTCTGCGGCATGTTTAAGGTGTGAGCTGGTAAGATGCTCACCTTAGTTTAACAATAAATCCTTTCCTCGAAATGTCCGTCTCCCTGGGCACAGTTCCTATAACTGGAGTCTGGAGGAGGGGCATAGAGGGAGGAGCCAGTTCACACCCTTTGAAAGTCTTAAAGTGCCCATGTCTCTTGCGGATCCCGTCTATACCCCATGGTTCTTAATGTGACCCCAGCATCCTCTACGGACTAAGAGAAAAGAATGCCCTTGCGCACTATCCTGACTTCTCCTCCCGTCTGCTTACTTTGTGCCTTCCAACGCACAATGCGAACTACAGGTGGTGCTGCAGGGCCCACACCCTTTTACTTGCCTTACAGAACAGCTCTGGAGCTGTTACAGTGCCCAGCTGCTGCAAGAAATCAGCTTGAATGCTTCAGGGGATGGGGCATGGCCAACATGAGCCCCACACCAAAGGAGGGTGGGGGTGTTTAATGTGAACTAGGGGTCATCCAAGCACTGCAAAAGGCCGCCATGCCCTGCATGCCCCTTTTCTCTTTTCATATGCAGATGAGGGTTCCAGTCAACTTTGGCCCACTGCTTGGATAACATCACCGTATGCAAATCCGTCTGCTGCAGACCTTCCCCCAGGAATGCTTGTACTAGTTGTTGCATATGGCGCTTCAGTATTAGGCAGCCTTCCGCCCTCCCATGTTCATCTGAAAAGATGTGGTCTCCCTGCAGTTGTTGTCCCCAGACGAGAGTTCCCTTGTGCTTCCTCAGTTGAATCTCCTTAACTTGACGGGGGAGGTGCTGCCCGAGCAGCCCTCCCCAGCCCTATCCCAACTCATATTTATTTTGCATATGAGATCTCTTGATCATGAAGATTGTTCTCACAGGGTGAGGTTCATCCATTATATTTTAAAATAGGAAGGTACGAATTACATATTTGAATTGCATCTATGTGCTGGATTCAAATGTCCCCCCCCCTTCCTTTCTCAATTGTGCCCGTCAGCAGCTATTCTAAGGTTGCTGCCAATGGGTGTGACACATTAATTTCTTCTGTGGGGTACACTGGACTCCACAAGGATTCACATTGGGGTGTAGAGTAGGATCTTGATCTGAGGCACCAACCGGCTCAAAGCTTTTGACTGTTCCCAAGAAGCTCAGTGCATTCTCCTCTATAACCCCGCTTCCATGAACAGGGAGCTCAGTTTGTAGTTGGTGCCTTCAGTAGCAGGCCAATTAACAGGGGCCTGCCTCAGGCAGCCTATTCTTAGCTATTAATTTTGACAAGAAAAGAAGAACTTGTTTTATGAGAATCTACAAGGGCTGCAGCAGGCTAGGTCTAATAGACATCTTTACTGCAGCTTCATCACTCCCAGCGGCGCTGTATACTCCCGTGCCCTGGTTGCTGGGTCACTGCAGCGGAGGCTCCGGTTTCATCCTAAGGTCAGTCACACACACACCACCCTTCCGGATCACGAGGCCGCTGCTGAAGGGGAGCGAGGCCGTAGGGGGTGGGCCGTGTGCGCACTGCGGTGGACACTGATTACTGGGCAGCCGCTCCACTAGCCACCAGGTACAGTTAAGGAGCACAGGTCTGGGGGTTTTTCTCCTATATTAACCCAATTTTGTACTGCCCGCAGCGCATTGTGATAGGTAATAGGGCCTGATTCAGGTTGGATTGCAATCACAATAAGCGATCCAACTGCAAAAATTGCTAAGAGCATACGCATGTGCCTGCATTTTCTGCGGCACCCCGCAGAGAATGTGATCGCCTCTGCCTGTCAATCGGGGCGGGGAAGGGGGGGAGAGGTGGGTCAGCAACACTCCATTTCCAAGTCAGGGATGGAGCGGTGCGGGGGCAAGGCTTCAAAATGGGGTCTGCAACGGAGGAGACACAGGGGGCGTGGTCACAGCGACTGTATGACATCACATTCAGCCGCTGTGATCACAAAAATGGTGGCGGCTTCCTGCGCGCACATACAGTCTGCACCAGCAGGAGCCTACACCATTTTTTATGATCACGCTGAACTGCAGTGCGACTGCAATTACAGCATGGTCAAGAAGGGAGGCGTCATGCTGGGTGGCCATGCCCTGTCACTTTGCAGGAGCCAGCACCGCTCACACACTAGTCCCCGGGTGCAGCCCCCAACCCCCGGGACACCCGGAGCAACAAAATGTAGATTCAGGCCACCAGGCCACGCCCCTACCTATGAAACCATGCCTCCTTTTTACCATTGCACTGCTTATCTGCGCGCACTGCATTACAATCTCCCTCGCCACCTCTCTGGGTGTCACCAGTGATAGTGACACCTCTGCCATGCTTGTAGCAGCTGGTCCTAAGATCTACGCCTCAAACCCTGAGTGTTTGCCCTTGTGACTTGTTGATCATCATAGCGAAGCAGATGCTTACAGAAAACTGCAGGGGCTTAGATTGAAAATAAAAAAATTGATAGGGTATAAGGTAGAGAGGAGCGGGTTCGGTTCTCCGAGAACCGAATTCCCCACGAACTCCACGTGGTTTACACTGGTCCGAGGCAGGCTCGGTTGTTCCCGCCTGACTCGGAAAACCTGAACAAGGGAAAATGTCATCATCCCGCTGTCGGATTCTCGCGAGATTCGGATTCCATATAAAGAGCTGCGCGTTGCTGCCATTTTTACTCGTGCATTGAAGAGAGAGCGGAGAGGACGTGGCTATGTTCTCTCAGTGGAAATCTCAATATCAGTGCTCAGTATCAGTGGTTACTTATTGCTGCTCAGTAATACTAGTAGTGTGTCTCTCCTGCTCAGTGTCAGTTCTCAGTAGTATCCTCATCAGTGCTCAGTATCACTGTTCATTGTCTTGTGCTGCATTGTGTTGCTCAGCATAATACAGTACATTACTAATAGTCCAGTGCTGCATCTTGCTGCTCAGTGTCAGTTCTAGTATCCTCATCAGTGCTCACTATCACTGCTCATTGCATTGTGGTGTTCTGTATACTACAATAACATAGTAATATAGTAACATAGTTTTTGAGGTTGAATAGAGGCAAATTGCCCATCGTGTTCAACCTGTTTTAAGTTGTGATGATTCTACATACTTGCTGAATAATGTTTTATGACTAGTTAGCTACTATAACTCATGTTACCCCCGGATTAACCATGTTGATATTTTAAGTATTATAACCTTGGATAGCTTTTTCATTCAGAAATGTATCCATTCCTTTTTTAAATCCAATTACAGAGTCCGCCATTACCACCTTCCCTGGCAGGGAATTCCACATCCTGATTGCCCTAACAGTGAAGAAACCTTTCCTCCATTGCGTTCTGAACTTTCCTCCAGTCGCAGCGAGTGACCACGTGTTCTTTTAATAAATAATTCCTCTGATAACTCTTTGTTATGTATCTTTACATATTTGAAGATATTAATAATATCTCCTCTTAGGCACCTCTTTTCTAGTGTATAAATATTCAGCCTAGAAAGTCTTTCCTTATAGTCCAGTACTTTAAGGCCTTTAATCAATTTAGTCTTCAGGATCTCTGACACTTCCATGAGCAGCAGAGTAGTGCAATGGAAGCATGCTGGGCCCATAACCCAGAGGTCGATTGATCGAAACTATCCTCTGCTGCGTGCATTTTTTTTTTTATAATTAAAGTAATCAAAAACTGGGATTGATATTTTGGCACTTTTATTTTTACTTAAAGTACAATAACTTTTATCATTTTAATTTGTTTTAATAGTATATTGACAGCATTGTTTTCTTTAAAAAATCCACTTAATTTTCTTTACCCTATTACTGAAATGGTAATTGACAAAAACAAACTACATTGTCACCAGAAGAGCAATGCAAAATGTACAAGTGATATATGAAAATCATCTTCCATCTTGAATTTCAATGATGCATTGGGACAACAATTTGTGAGAAACATCTTCACCCATAAAGAAAGATTTTCTTAATTCCTTACCTGTGTGCTGATTAGATATCACCTTGTTTTCACATTAAACAGACTTCCCCATGAGGAAGCAGCAAGGATGCAGTGACGTTTCCTGGTGTCAACCTGTATTATTTCAGTAGACATTGAAATGAGGATGCATCTTTGATGCCTTTCCAATGAAGCAAGTTTAATTCAGTAATAGGTGAAAAACCATTCCTACAAAGGTGTTAATCAGAGACTTGGCTTTGTGGACACTTTTCAGAGAGCAAATTTGTTAGCATAAACATAAAATCAGAAAATTAAGAGCTGTTTAATCACTCAATTGGACTTTTCTGCCAGCATAATTTTTTTTCTCTGCAACTCACTGCTAAATTGTGCTTCCTAGCTGTTTTTTTATAAAATCACTTAATCAAATCTAACTCTGATTACATCAGAGAAGGCCAGGTACCCTACACCATAAGGGGGGTTTTTGAAATTTTGACTTGTCTACTTAAAGATCACCAAAATCTGATTACAAGGTCAATTACATCCCTGGGTGGGATTGAACCACCAACCTTTTGGTTAATAGCCAAACATGCTAACCGATTGCGCCACAGAGACACCTTGCGAAAGTCAATACTGACAAAGGCTAATAAGCATTCATCTAGAACGTTTCCTAGAAAAACTTTAAAAAGTCAATAATCTGGAGAATTTTTGTAAGAAACACATTGGTACTTTCCCATGATGAGTGAGTGCTTCAGGATTTCTTGCACTTACATGGGGTATTAACCAAAAGGTTGGTGGTTCAATCCCACCCAGGGATGTAATTGACCTTGTCATCAGATTTTGGTGATCTTTAAGTAGACAAGTCAAAATTTCAAACCCCCTCTTATGGTGTAGGGTACCTGGCCTTCTCTGACGTAATCAGAGTTAGATTTAATTAAGTGATTTTATAAAAAACAGCTAGGAAGCACAATTTAGCAGTGGGTTGCAGAGAAAAAAATAACATTTTAAACCTACCGGTAATTTTTTTTTCTCGTAGTCCGTAGAGGATGATGGGGACTCCGTAAGGACCATGGGGGATAGACGGGCTCCGCAGCAGACATGGGCACTTTAAGAAAGACTTTAGATCTGGGTGTGCACTGGCTCCTCCCTCTATGCCCCTCCTCCATACCTCAGTTAGAGAAACTGTGCCCAGAGGAGACGGACAGTACGAGGAAAGGATTTTTGTTAATCCAAGGTCAAGATTCATACCAGCCACACCAATCACACCGTATAACTTGTGATATACTACCCAGTTAACAGTATGAAAACAACATAGCATCAGTCCAAGACCGATGAAAACTAACATATAACCCTTATGTAAGCAATAACTATATACAAGTCTTGCAGAAGTAGACCGCACTTGGGACGGGCACCCAGCATCCTCTACGGACTACGAGAAAAAGATTTACCGGTAGGTTTAAAATCTTATTTTCTCTTACGTCCTAGAGGATGCTGGGGACTCCGTAAGGACCATGGGGATTATACCAAAGCTCCCAAACGGGCAGGAGAGTGCGGATGACTTTGCAGCACCGATTGAGCAAACAGGAGGTCCTCCTCAGCCAGGGTATCAAACTTATAGAACTTTGCAAAGGTGTTTGAACCAACTTTGACCCACTGCTTGGATGACATCACCATATGCAAATCCATCTGCGGCAGGCCTTCCCCCAGGAATGCTTGCACTAGTTGTTGCATTTGGTTTGTTGTTTGGGGGTGCTTCAGTATTAGGCAGCCTTCTGCCCTCCCATGTTCATCTGAAAATATGTGTTCTCCCTGCAGTTGTTGTCCCCAGATGAGAGTTCCCTTGTGCTGCCTCAGTTGAATCTCCTTTACTTGACAGAGATGTGCCTGAGCAGCGGCCCTCCCCAGCCCTATCCCAAATCATACTTATTTTGCATAGGAGATACCATGGTCATGAAGATTGTTCTCCCAGGGTTAGGTTAATTCATTGCATTCTGGGTATGCTGACCCCTGTGATTTCCCCAAATGTGGGAAACTCAACTGCATTATTTGTGGTAGTGGGGGACTGTGTTTGTGCTTTCCTCTGGTCAGCTCTGGTAAAAGTCAGATTTCTTTGTCTCAGATCTTCCTCTAGCCTTGTTCTTCTTTCGAGAGTTCCCTTGTGCTGCCTCAGTTGGATCTCCTTCACTTGACAGGGGGGTGCCCGAGCAGCGACCCTCCCCAGCTCTAGCCCAACTCCTACTTACCTGCCAGGTGAGATACTATGATCATGAAGATGCTTCTCCCAGGGCAAGGCTCACCCATTGCACTCTGGGTGTGCTGCCCCTGCGATTTCCCCAAATGTGGGAAACTTGACTGCATAATTTGTGTTTCCCCTGGTCGGCTCTCATATAATTCAGATCTCTTTGTCTCAGGTCTCTCTCCAGCCTAGTTTGCTGTCTGTTTCCACTTCTTTTTTCTTGAGCCCCTCCCTTCTATACCCTTGTGCACTATCCTGACTTCTCCCGTCTGCTTACTTTGTGCCTTCCAACGCACAATACAAACTACAGGTAGTGCTGCAGGGCCCACACCCTTTTACTTGCTTTACAGAGCAGCTCTGGAGCTGTTACAGTGCCCAGCTGCTGCAAGAAATCAGCTTGAATGCTTCAGGGGCTGGGGCATAGCCAACATGAGCCCCACACCGAAGGAGGGTGGAGGTGTTTAATGCGAACTAGGGGTCATCCAAGCGCCGCAAAAGGCCGCCATGCCCTGCACACCCCTTTATTCTTTTCATATGCAGACGAGGGTTGAAGCCAACTTTGACCCACTGCTTGGATGACATCACCATATTCAAATCCATCTGCTGCAGGCCTTCCCCCAGGAATGCTTGCACTAGTTGTTGCATTTGGTTTGTTGTTTGGGGGTGCTTCAGTATTAGGCAGCCTTCTGCCCTCCCATGTTCATCTGAAAATATGTGTTCTCCCTGCAGTTGTTGTCCCCAGATGAGAGTTCCCTTGTGCTGCCTCAGTTGAATCTCCTTTACTTGACAGAGATGTGCCTGAGCAGCGGCCCTCCCCAGCCCTATCCCAAATCATACTTATTTTGCATAGGAGATACCATGGTCATGAAGATTGTTCTCCCAGGGTTAGGTTAATTCATTGCATTCTGGGTATGCTGACCCCTGTGATTTCCCCAAATGTGGGAAACTCAACTGCATTATTTGTGGTAGTGGGGGACTGTGTTTGTGCTTTCCTCTGGTCAGCTCTGGTAAAAGTCAGATTTCTTTGTCTCAGATCTTCCTCTAGCCTTGTTCTTCTTTCGAGAGTTCCCTTGTGCTGCCTCAGTTGGATCTCCTTCACTTGACAGGGGGGTGCCCGAGCAGCGACCCTCCCCAGCTCTAGCCCAACTCCTACTTACCTGCCAGGTGAGATACTATGATCATGAAGATGCTTCTCCCACGGCAAGGCTCACCCATTGCACTCTGGCTGTGCTGCCCCTGCGATTTCCCCAAATGTGGGAAACTTGACTGCATAATTTGTGTTTCCCCTGGTCGGCTCTCATATAATTCAGATCTCTTTGTCTCAGGTCTCTCTCCAGCCTAGTTTGCTGTCTGTTTCCACTTCTTTTTTCTTGAGCCCCTCCCTTCTATACCCTTGTGCACTATCCTGACTTCTCCCATCTGCTTACTTTGTGCCTTCCAACGCACAATGCAAACTACAGGTAGTGCTGCAGGGCCCACACCCTTTTACTTGCTTTACAGAGCAGCTCTGGAGCTGTTACAGTGCCCAGCTGCTGCAAGAAATCAGCTTGAATGCTTCAGGGGCTGGGGCATAGCCAACATGAGCCCCACACCGAAGGAGGGTAGAGGTGTTTAATGCGAACTAGGGGTCATCCAAGCGCCGCAAAAGGCCGCCATGCCCTGCACACCCCTTTTTTCTTTTCATATGCAGACGAGGGTTGAAGCCAACTTTGACCCACTGCTTGGATGACATCACCATATGCAAATCCATCTGCTGCAGGCCTTCCCCCAGGAATGCTTGCACTAGTAGTTGCATTTGGTTCGTTGTTTGGGGGTGCTTCAGTTTTAGGCAGCCTTCTGCCCTCCCATGTTCATCTGAAAATATGTGTTCTCCCTGCAGTTGTTGTCCCCAGATGAGAGTTCCCTTGTGCTGCCTCAGTTGAATCTCCTTTACTTGACAGAGATGTGCCTGAGCAGCGGCCCTCCCCAGCCCTATCCCAAATCATACTTATTTTGCATAGGAGATACCTTGGTCATGAAGATTGTTCTCCCAGGGTGAGGTTCATTCATTGCATTCTGGGTATGCTGACCCCTGTGATTTCCCCAAATGTGGGAAACTCGACTGCATTATTTGTGGTAGTGGGGGACTGTGTTTGTGCTTTCCTCTGGTCAGCTCTGGTAAAAGTCAGATTTCTTTGTCTCAGATCTTCCTCTAGCCTTGTTCTTCTTTCGAGAGTTCCCTTGTGCTGCCTCAGTTGGATCTCCTTCACTTGACAGGGGGTGCCCAAGCAGCAATCCTCCACAGCTCTAGCCCAACTCCTACTTACCTGCCAGGTGAGATACTATGATCTTCACTGTTAGGGCAATCAGGATGTGGAATTCCCTGCCAGGGAAGGTGGTAATGGCGGACTCTGTAATTGGATTTAAAAAAGGAATGGATACATTTCTGAATGAAAAAGCTATCCAAGGTTATAATACTTAAAATATCAACATGGTTAATCCGGGGGTAACATGAGTTGTAGTAGTTAACTAGTCATAAAACATTATTCAGCAAGTATGTAGAATCATCACAACTTAAAACAGGTTGAACACGATGGGCAATTTGCCTCTTTTCAACCTCAAAAACTATATTACTATATGTTACTATATTACTATGTTACTGTAGTATACAGAACACCACAATGTAATGAGCAGTGATAGTGAGCACTGATGAGGATACTAGAACTGACACTGAGCAGCAAGATGCAGCACTGGACTATTAGTAATGTACTGTAGTATGCTGAGCACCACAATGCAGCACAAGACAATGAGCAGTGATACTGAGCACTGATGAGGATACTACTGAGAACTGACACTGAGCAGGAGAGACACACTACTAGTATTACTGAGCAGCAATAAGTAACCACTGATACTGAGCACTGATATTGAGATTTCCACTGAGAGAACATAGCCACGTCCTCTCCGCTCCCTCTTCAATGCACGAGTAAAAATGGCGGCAACGCGCAGCTCTTTATATGAAATCCGAATCTCGCGAGAATCCGACAGCGGGATGATGACATTTTCCCTTGTTCAGGTTTTCCGAGTCAGGCGGGAACAACCGAGCCTGCCTCGGACCAGTGTAAACCACGTGGAGTTCGTGGGGAATTTGGTTCTCGGAGAACCGAACCCGCTCCTCTCTACCTTATACCCATATATTTTTTTATTTTCAATCTAAGCCCCTGCAGTTTTCTGTAAGCATCTGCTTCGCTATGATGATCAACAAGTCACAAGGGCAAACACTCAGGGCTTGAGGCGTAGATCTTAGGACCAGCTGCTACAAGCATGGCAGAGGTGTCACTATCACTGGTGACACCCAGAGAGGTGGCGAAGGAGATTGTAATGCAGTGCGCGCAGATAAGCAGCGCAATGGTAAAAAGGAGGCATGGTTTCATAGGTAGGGGCGTGGCCTGGTGGCCTGAATCTACATTTTGTTGCTCCGGGTGTCCCGGGGGTTGGGGGCTGCACCCGGGGACTAGTGTGTGAGCGGTACTGGCTCCTGCACAGTGACAGGACATGGCCACCCAGCATGACGCCTCCCTTCTTGACCAATCTGTAATTGCAGTCGCACTGCAGTTCAGCGTGATCATAAAAAATGGTGTAGCCTCCTGCTGGTGCAGACTGTATGTGCGCGCAGGAAGCCGCCACCATTTTTGTGATCACAGCGGCTGAATGTGATGTCATACAGCCGCTGTGACCACGCCCCCTGTGTCTCCTCCGTTGCAGACCCCATTTTGAAGCCTTGCCCCCGCACCGCTCCATCCCAGACTTGGAAATGGAGTGTTGTTGACCCCCCTCTCCCCCCCCTGCCCCGATTGACAGGCAGAGGCGATCGCATTCTCTGCGGGGTGCCGCAGAAAATGCAGGCACATGCGTATGCTCTTAGCAATTTTTGCAGTTGGATCGCTTACTGTGATTGCAATCCAACCTGAATCAGGCCCTATTACCTATCACAATGCGCTGCGGGCAGTACAAAATTGGTTTAATATGGGAGAAAAAACCCCAGACCTGTGCTCCTTAACTGTACCTGGTGGCTCGTGGAGCGGCTGCCCAGTAATCAGTGTCCACGCCAGTGCGCACACGGTCCACCCCCTACGGCCACGCTCCCCTTCATCAGCGGCCTCGTGATCCGGAAGGGCGGTGCGTGTGTGACTGACCTTAGGAAGAAACCGGAGCCTCCGCTGCAGTGACCCAGCAACCAGGGCACGGGAGTATACAGCGCCGCTGGGAGTGATGAAGCTGCAGTAAAGATGTCTATTAGACCTAGCCTGCTGCAGCCCTTGTAGATTCTCATAAAAAAAGTTCTTATTTTCTTGTCAAAATTAATAGCTAAGAATAGGCTGCCTGAGGCAGGCCCCTGTTAAGTGGCCTGCTACTGAAGGCACCAACTACAAACTGAGCTCCCTGTTCATGGAAGCGGGGTTATAGAGGAGAATGCGCTGAGCATCTTGGGAACAGTCAAAAGCTTTGAGCCGGTTGGTGCCTCAGATCAAGATCCTACTCTACACCCCAATGTGAATCCTTGTGGAGTCCAGTGTACCCCACAGAAGAAATTAATGTGTCACACCCATTGGCAGCAACCTTAGAATAGCTGCTGACGGGCACAATTGAGAAAGGAAGGGGGGGGGACATTTGAATCCAGCACATAGATGCAATTCAAATATGTAATTTGAACCTTCCTATTTTAAAATATAATGGATGAACTTCACCCTGTGATAACAATCTTCATGATATAGAGATCTCATATGCAAAATAAGTATGAGTTGGGATAGGGCTGGGGAGGGTGGCTGCTCGGGCAAGCCCCTCCCCCGTCAAGTTAAGGAGATTCAACTGAGGAAGCACAAGGGAACTCTCGTCTGGGGACAACAACTGCAGGGAGACCACATTTTTTCAGATGAACATGGGAGAGCGGAAGGCTGCCTAATACTGAAGCACCATCAAATATCAAACCATATGCAATAACTAGTACAAGCATTCCTGGGGGAAGGTCTGCAGGAGACGAATTTGCATACGGTGATGTCATCCAAGCAGTGGGCCAAAGTTGGCTGGAACCCTCATCTGCATATGAAAAGAGAAAAGGGTTATGCAGGGCATGGCGGCCTTTTGCGGCGCTTGGATGACCCCTAGTTCGCATTAAACACCTCCACCCTCCTTCGGTGTGGGGCTCATGTTGGCTATGCCCCAGCCCCTGAAGCATTCAAGCTGATTTCTTGCAGCAGCTGGGCACTGTAACAGCTCCAGAGCTGCTCTGTAAGGCAAATAAAAGGGTGTGGGCCCTGCAGCACTACCTGTAGTTCGCATTGTGCGTTGGAAGGCACAAAGTAAGCAGACGGGAGAAGTCAGGATAGTGCGCAAGGGCATAGAAGGGAGCGGCTCAAGAAAAGAGAAGTGGAAACAGACAGCAAACTAGGCTGGAGAGAGACCTGAGACAAAGAGATCTGAATTATACGAGAGCCGACCAGGGGAAACACAAATTATGCAGTCAAGTTTCCCATATTTGGGGAAATCGCAGGGGCAGCACACCCAGAGTGCAATGGTTGAGCCTTGCCCTGGGAGAAGCACCTTCAAGATCATAGTATCTCACCTGGCAGGTAAGTAGGAGTTGGGCTAGAGCTGGGGAGGGTCGCTGCTCGGGCACCCCCCTGTCAAGTGAAGGAGATCCAACTGAGGCAGCACAATGGAACTCTCGAAAGAAGAACAAGGCTAGAGGAAGATCTGAGACACAGAAATCTGACTTTTACCAGAGCTGACCAGCGGAAAACACAAACACAGTCCCCAACTACCACAAATAATGCAGGCGAGTTTCCCACATTTGGGTAAATCACAGGGGTCAGCATACCCAGAATGCAATGAATGAACCTCACCCTGGGTGAACAATTTTCATGACCATGGTGTCTCCTATGCAAAATAAGTATGATTTGGGATAGGGCTGGGGAGGGCCGCTGCTCAGGCACATCTCTGTCAAGTAAAGGAGATTCAACTGAGGCAGCACAAGGGAACTCTCATATGGGGACAACAACTGCAGGGAGAACACATATTTTCAGATGAACATGGGAGGGCAGAAGGCTGCCTAATACTGAAGCACCCCCAAACAACAAACCAAATGCAACAACTAGTGCAAGCATTCCTGGGGGAAGGCCTGCAGCAGATGGATTTGCATATGGTGATGTTATCCAAGCAGTGGGTCAAAGTTGGCTTCAACCCTCATCTGCATATGAAAAGAGAAAAGGGGCGGCAGGGCATGGCGGCCTTTTGCGGTGCTTGGATGACCCCTAGATCGCATTAAACACCCCCACCCTCCTTTGGTGTGGGGCTCATGTTGGCCATGCCCCATCCCATGAAGCATTCAAGCTGATTTCTTGCAGCAGCTGGGCACTGTAACAGCTCCAGAGCTGCTCTGTAAGGCAAGTAAAAGGGTGTGGGCCCTGCAGCACTACCTGTAGTTTGCATTGTGCATTGGAAGGCACAAAGTAAGCAGACGGGAGGAGAAGTCAGGATAGTGCACAAGGGTATAGAAGGGAGGGGCTCAAGAAAAAAGAAGTGGAAACAGAGAGCAAACTAGGCTGGAGAGAGACCTGAGACAAAGAGATCTGAATTATACGAGAGCCGACCAGAGGAAACACAAATTATGCAGTCAAGTGTCCCACATTTGGGGAAATCGTAGGAGCAGCACACCCAGTGTGCAATGGGTGAGCCTTGCCCTGGGAGAAGCACCTTCCTGATTATAGTATCTCACCTGGGTGTGCTGCCCCTGCGATTTCCCCAAATGTGGGAAACTTGACTGCATAATTTGTGTTTCCCCTGGTCGGCTCTCATATAATTCAGATCTCTTTGTCTCAGGTCTCTCTCCAGCCTAGTTTGCTGTCTGTTTCCACTTCTTTTTTCTTGAGCCCCTCCCTTCTATACCCTTGTGGACTATCCTGACTTCTCCTCCTGTCTGCTTACTTTGTGCCTTCCAATGCACAATGCAAACTACAGGTAGTGCTGCAGGGCCCACACCCTTTTACTTGCCTTACAGAGCAGCTCTGGAGCTGTTACAGTGCCAAGCTGCTGCAAGAAATCAGCTTGAATGCTTCAGGGGCTGGGGCATGGCCAACATGAGCCCCACACCGAAGGAGGGTGGGGGTGTTTAATGCGAACTAAGGGTCATCCAAGCGCCGCAAAAGGCCGCCATGCCCTGCATACCCCTTTTCTCTTTTCATATGCAGATGAGGGTTCCAGCCAACTTTGGCCCACTGCTTGGATGACATCACTATATGCATATCCGTCTTCTGCAGACCTTCCCCCAGGAATGCTTGTACTAGTTGTTGCATTTGGTTTGTTGTTTGGGGGTGCTTCAGTATTAGGCAGCCTTCTGCCCTCCCATGTTCATCTGAAAATATGTGTTCTCACTGCAGTTGTTGTCCCCAGATGAGAGTTCCCTTGTGCTGCCTCAGTTGAATCTCCTTTACTCTAAAACTTGTAAAACTTAGCAAAAGTGTTTACTAAATAGCTGCTCGGCAAAGTTGCAATGCCGAGACTCCCCGACCAGCTGCCCAGGATGAACCCACCTTTCTAGTAGAATGGGTCTTCACCTAATTTAGTAACGGCAATCCTGCCGTGGAATGAGCATGCTGAATCTTACCACAGATCCAGCGCATAATTGTCTACATGGAAGCAGGACACCCAATCCTGTTGGGAGCATACAGGACAAACAGAGCCTCTGTTTTCCTAATCTGAACCGTTCTGGTGACATAAATTTTCAAAGTTCTGACCACAGCCAGAGACTTTGACTCAACGAAGGTGTCAGTGGCCAAAGGCACCATGTGGAAAGATGAACCACCTTCGGCAGAAATAGTTGACGTGTCCTCAATTCTGCTCTATCTTCATGAAATATCAAATAAAGGCTCTTGTGATACTGCATGGTTTGTACTGTTTTCCATGTGCTCCCAGATCTTTCAAGCAAGAAGCATGGTCAAGAAAGTTCTGTTTGAAAAGAAACAACATTTACTGTCATTGTTATAGAATTTGGGAGAAAAAACAAGAAGAAATCTGCACTGTTGACGCACTGGACAGAATGAATGAATCATAAAATATAACCTTTATTAAGTATGTATTAAAATTGGATAAATATTAATATTATTATCCCAAACTGCAGTGAAACATAAAGGTTAAAATCACAGAACTAACATACATGTGCATAAGAAGAATAAAGAGATGTGAAAAAAAGGTTTAAAAAGCGTGTCCGTGTGTGATTATTTTTGAAGGCACAACCCTGGCGGGGTTGTTTATATAGATATATATGTTGCTAATAATCACTTTCTAGCGTAATGTTATTAAATAGCTGTTAGTATCTATGTCGTCAGGTACCACTGGGTCGTATCCTATATACTCCTGTGGGAAACTTGACTGCATAATTTGTGTTTCCCCTGGTCGGCTCTCGTATAATTCAGATCTCTTTGTCTCAGGTCTCTCTCCAGCCTAGTTTGCTGTCTGTTTCCACTTCTCTTTTCTTGAGCCGCTGCCTTCTATGCCCTTGTGCACTCTCCAGACTTCTCCTGTCTGCTTACTTTGTGCCTTCCAACGCACAATGCAAACTACAGGTAGTGCTGCAGGGCCCACACCCTTTTACTTGCCTTACAGAGCAGCTCTGGAGCTGTTACAGTGCCCAGCTGCAGCAAGAAATCAGCTTGAATGCTTCAGGGGCTGGGGCATAGCCAACATGAGCCCCACACCGACGGAGGGTGGAGGTGTTTAATGCAAACTAGGGGTCAGCCAAGCGCCGCAAAAGGCCGCCATGCCCTGCATGCCCCTTTTCTCTTTTCATATGCAGACGAGGGTTGAAGCCAACTTTGACCCACTGCTTGGATGACATCACCATATGCAAATCCATCTGCGGCAGGCCTTCCCCCAGGAATGCTTGCACTAGTTGTTGCATTTGGTTTGTTGTTTGGGGGTGCTTCAGTATTAGGCAGCCTTCTGCCCTCCCATGTTCATCTGAAAATATGTGTTCTCCCTGCAGTTGTTGTCCCCAGATGAGAGTTCCCTTGTGCTGCCTCAGTTGAATCTCCTTTACTTGACAGAGATGTGCCTGAGCAGCGGCCCTCCCCAGCCCTATCCCAAATCATACTTATTTTGCATAGGAGATACCATGGTCATGAAGATTGTTCTCCCAGGGTTAGGTTCATTCATTGCGTTCTGGGTATGCTGACCTCTGTGATTTCCCCAAATGTGGGAAACTCAACTGCATTATTTGTGGTAGTGGGGGACTGTGTTTGTGCTTTCCTCTGGTCAGCTCTGGTAAAAGTCAGATTTCTTTGTCTCAGATCTTCCTCTAGCCTTGTTCTTCTTTCAAGAGTTCCCTTGTGCTGCCTCAGTTGGATCTCCTTCACTTGACAGGGGGGTGCCCGAGCAGCGACCCTCCCCAGCTCTAGCCCAACTCCTACTTACCTGCCAGGTGAGATACTATGATCATGAAGTTGCTTCTCCCAGGGCAAGGCTCACCCATTGCACTCTGGGTGTGCTGCCCCTGCGATTTCCCCAAATATGGGAAACTTGATTGCATAATTTGTGTTTCCCCTAGTCGGCTCTCATATAATTCAGATCTCTTTGTCTCAGGTCTCTCTCCAGCCTAGTTTGCTGTCTGTTTCCACTTCTTTTTTCTTGAGCCCCTCCCTTCTATACCCTTGTGCACTATCCTGACTTCTCCTCCTGTCTGCTTACTTTGTGCCTTCCGATGCACAATGCAAACTACAGGTAGTGCTGCAGGGCCCACACCCTTTTACTTGCCTTACAGAGCAGCTCTGGAGCTGTTACAGTGCCAAGCTGCTGCAAGAAATCAGCTTGAATGCTTCAGGGGCTGGGGCATGGCCAACATGAGCCCCACACCGAAGTAGGGTGGGGGTGTTTAATGCGAACTAAGGGTCATCCAAGCGCCGCAAAAGGCCGCCATGCCCTGCATACCCCTTTTCTCTTTTCATATGCAGATGAGGGTTCCAGCCAACTTTGGCCCACTGCTTGGATGACATCACTGTATGCAAATCCGTCTTCTGCAGACCTTCCCCCAGGAATGCTTGTACTAGTTGCTGCATTTGGTTTGTTGTTTGGGGGTGCTTCAGTATTAGGCAGCCTTCTGCCCTCCCATGTTCATCTGAAAATATGTGTTCTCCCGGCAGTTGTTGTCCCCAGATGAGAGTTCCCTTGTGCTGCCTCAGTTGAATCTCCTTTACTTGACAGAGATGTGCCTGAGCAGCGGCCCTCCCCAGCCCTATCCCAAATCATACTTATTTTGCATAGGAGATACCATTTTCATAAAGATTGTTCTCCCAGGGTGAGGTTCATTCATTGCATTCTGGGTATGCTGACCCCTGTGATTTCCCCAAATGTGGGAAACTCAACTGCATTATTTGTGGTAGTGGGGGACTGTGTTTGTGTTTTCCTCTGGTCAGCTCTGGTAAAAGTCAGATTTCTTTGTCTCAGATCTTCCTCTAGCCTTGTTCTTCTTTCGAGAGTTCCATTGTGCTGCCTCAGTTTGATCTCCTTCACTTGACAGGGGGGTACCCGAGCAGCGACCCTCCCCAGCTCTAGCCCAACTCCTACATAACTGCCAGGTGAGATACTATGATCATGAAGGTGCTTCTCCCAGGGCAAGGCTCACCCATTGCACTCTGGGTGTGCTGCTCCTGCGATTTCCCCAAATGTGGGAAACTTGACTGCATAATTTGCGTTTCCCCTGGTCGGCTCTCGTATAATTCAGATCTCTTTGTCTCAGGTCTCTCTCCAGCTTAGTTTGCTGTCTGTTTCCACTTCTCTTTTCTTGAGCCGCTGCCTTCTATGCCCTTGTGCACTCTCCTGACTTCTCCTGTCTGCTTACTTTGTGCCTTCCAACGCACAATGCAAACTACAGGTAGTGCTGCAGGGCCCACACCCTTTTACTTGCCTTTCAGAGCAGCTCTGGAGCTGTTACAGTGCCCAGCTGCTGCAAGAAATCAGCTTGAATGCTTCAGGGGCTGGGGCATAGCCAACATGAGCCCCACACCGACGGAGGGTGGAGGTGTTTAATGCGAACTAAGGGTCATCCAAGCGCCGCAAAAGGCCGCCATGCCCTGCATACCCCTTTTCTCTTTTCATATGCAGATGAGGGTTCCAGCCAACTTTGGCCCACTGCTTGGATGACATCACCGTATGCAAATACGTCTTCTGCAGACCTTCCCCCAGGAATGCTTGTACTAGTTGTTGCATTTGGTTTGTTGTTTGGGGTGCTTCAGTATTAGGCAGCCTTCTGCTCTCCCATGTTCATCTGAAAATATGTGTTCTCCCTGCAGTTGTTGTCCCCAGATGAGAGTTCTCTTGTGCTGCCTCAGTTGAATCTCCTTTACTTGACAGAGATGTGCCTGAGCAGCGGCCCTCCCCAGCCCTATCCCAAATCATACTTATTTTGCATAGGAGATACCATGGTCATGAAGATTGTTCTTCCAGGGTGAGGTTCATTCATTGCATTCTGGGTATGCTGACCCCTGTGATTTCCCCAAATGTGGGAAACTCGACTGCATTATTTGTGGTAGTGGGGGACTGTGTTTGTGCTTTCCTCTGGTCAGCTCTGGTAAAAGTCAGATTTCTTTGTCTCAGATCTTCCTCTAGCCTTGTTCTTTTTTTGAGAGTTTCCTTGTGCTGCCTCAGTTGGATTTCCTTCACTTGACAGGGGGGTGCCCGAGCAGCGACCCTCCCCAGCTCTAGCCCAACTCCTATTTACCTGCCAGGTGAGATACTATGATCAGGAAGGTGCTTCTCCCAGGGCAAGGCTCACCCATTGCACTCTGGGTGTGCTGCTCCTACGATTTCCCCAAATGTGGGACACTTGACTACATAATTTGTGTTTCCTCTGGTCGGCTACTCGTATAATTCAGATCTCTTTGTCTCAGGTCTCTCTCCAGCCTAGTTTGCTGTCTGTTTCCACTTCTCTTTTCTTGAGCCCCTGCCCTTGCCCTTGTGCACTCTCCTGACTTCTCCTGTCTGCTTACTTTGTGCCTTCCAACGCACAATGCAAACTACAGGTAGTGCTGCAGGGCCAACACCCTTTTACTTGCCTTACAGAGCAGCTCTGGAGCTGTTACAGTGCCCAGCTGCTGCAAGAAATCAGCTTGAATGCTTCAGGGGCTGGGGCATAGCCAACATGAGCCCCACACCGACGGAGGGTGGAGGTGTTTAATGCGAACTAAGGGTCATCCAAGCGCCGCAAAAGGCCGCCATGCCCTGCATACCCCTTTTCTCTTTTCATATGCAGATGAGGGTTCCAGCCAACTTTGGCCCACTGCTTGGATGACATCACCGTATGCAAATCCGTCTTCTGCAGACCTTTTCCCAGGAATGCTTGTACTAGTTGTTGCATTTGGTTTGTTGTTTGGGGGTGCTTCAGTATTAGGCAGCCTTCTGCTCTCCCATGTTCATCTGAAAATATGTGTTCTCCCTGCAGTTGTTGTCCCCAGATGAGAGTTCCCTTGTGCTGCCTCAGTTGAATCTCCTTTACTTGACAGAGATGTGCCTGAGCAGCGGCCCTCCCCAGCCCTATCCCAAATCATACTTATTTTGCATAGGAGATACCATTGTCATGAAGATTGTTCTCCCAGGGTGAGGTTCATTCATTGCATTCTGGGTATGCTGACCCCTGTCATTTCCCCAAATGTGGGAAACTCGACTGCATTATTTGTGGTAGTGGGGGACTGTGTTTGTGCTTTCCTCTGGTCAGCTCTGGTAAAAGTCAGATTTCTTTGTCTCAGATCTTCCTCTAGCCTTGTTCTTTTTTCGAGAGTTTCCTTGTGCTGCCTCAGTTGGATCTCCTTCACTTGACAGGGGGGTGCCCGAACAGCGACCCTCCCCAGCTCTAGCCCAACTCCTACTTACCTGCCAGGTGAGATACTATGATCAGGAAGGTGCTTCTCCCAGGGCAAGGCTCACCCAATGCACTCTGGGTGTGCTGCTCCTACGATTTCCCCAAATGTGGGACACTTGATTACATAATTTGTGTTTCCTCTGGTCGGCTCTCGTATAATTCAGATCTCTTTGTCTCAGGTCTCTCTCCAGCCTAGTTTGCTGTCTGTTTCCACTTCTCTTTTCTTGAGCCGCTCCCTTCTATGCCCTTGTGCACTATCCTGACTTCTCCCGTCTGCTTACTTTGTGCCATCCAACGCACAATGCAAACTACAGGTAGTGCTGCAGGGCCCACACCCTTTTACTTGCTTTACAGAGCAGCTCTGGAGCTGTTACAGTGCCCAGCTGCTGCAAGAAATCAGCTTGAATGCTTCAGGGGCTGGGGCATAGCCAACATGAGCCCCACACCGAAGGAAGGTGGAGGTGTTTAATGCAAACTAGGGGTCATCCAAGCGCCGCAAAAGGCCGCCATGCCCTGCACACCCCTTTTTTTATTTTCATATGCAGACGAGGGTTGAAGCCAACTTTGACCCACTGCTTGGATGACATCACCATATGCAAATCCATCTGCTGCAGGCCTTCCCCCAGGAATGCTTGCACTAGTAGTTGCATTTGGTTTGTTGTTTGGGGGTGCTTCAGTGTTAGGCAGCCTTCTGCCCTCCCATGTTCATCTGAAAATATGTGTTCTCCCTGCAGTTGTTGTCCCCAGATGAGAGTTCCCTTGTGTTGGCTCAGTTGAATCTCCTTTACTTGACAGAGATGTGCCTGAGCAGCGGCCCTCCCCAGCCCTATCCCAAATCATACTTATTTTGCATAGGAGATACCATGGTCATGAAGATTGTTCTCCCAGGGTGAGGTTCATTCATTGCACTCTGGGTATGCTGACCCCTGTGATTTCCCCAAATGTGGGAAACTCGACTGCATTATTTGTGGTAGTGGGGGACTGCGTTTGTGCTTTCCTCTGGTCAGCTCTGGTAAAAGTCAGATTTCTTTGTCTCAGATCTTCCTCTAGCCTTGTTCTTCTTTCGAGAGTTCCCTTGTGCTGCCTCAGTTGGATCTCCTTCACTTGACAGGGGGTGCCCGAGCAGCAATCCTCCACAGCTCTAGCCCAACTCCTACTTACCTGCCAGGTGAGATACTATGATGTTCACTGTTAGGGCAATCAGGATGTGGAATTCCCTGCCAGGGAAGGTGGTAATGGCGGACTCTGTAATTGGATTTAAAAAAGGAATGGATACATTTCTGAATGAAAAAGCTATCCAAGGTTATAATACTTAAAATATCAACATGGTTAATCCGGGGGTAACATGAGTTATAGTAGCTAACTAGTCATAAAACATTATTCAGCAAGTATGTAGAATCATCACAACTTAAAACAGGTTGAACACGATGGGCAATTTGCCTCTATTCAACCTCAAAAACTATGTTACTATATGTTACTATATTACTATGTTACTGTAGTATACAGAACACCACAATGTAATGAGCAGTGATAGTGAGCACTGATGAGGATACTAGAACTGACACTGAGCAGCAAGATGCAGCACTGGACTATTAGTAATGTACTGTAGTATGCTGAGCACCACAATGCAGCACAAGACAATGAGCAGTGATACTGAGCACTGATGAGGATACTACTGAGAACTGACACTGAGCAGGAGAGACACACTACTAGTATTACTGAGCAGCAATAAGTAACCACTGATACTGAGCACTGATATTGAGATTTCCACTGAGAGAACATAGCCACGTCCTCTCCGCTCTCTCTTCAATGCACGATTAAAAATGGCGGCAACGCGCAGCTCTTTATATGGAATCCGAATCTCGAGAGAATCCGACAGCGGGATGATGACATTTTCCCTTGTTCAGGTTTTCCGAGTCAGGCGGGAACAACCGAGCCTGCCTCGGACCAGTGTAAACCACATGGAGTTCGTCGGGAATTCGGTTCTCGGAGAACCGAACCCGCTCCTCTCTACCTTATACCCATCAATTTTTTTATTTTCAATCTAAGCCCCTGCAGTTTTCTGTAAGCATCTGCTTCGCTATGATGATCAACAAGTCACAAGGGCAAACACTCAGGGCTTGAGGCGTAGATCTTAGGACCAGCTGCTACAAGCATGGCAGAGGTGTCACTATCACTGGTGACACCCAGAGAGGTGGCGAAGGAGATTGTAATGCAGTGCGCGCAGATAAGCAGCGCAATGGTAAAAAGGAGGCATGGTTTCATAGGTAGGGGCGTGGCCTGGTGGCCTGAATCTACATTTTGTTGCTCCGGGTGTCCCGGGGGTTGGGGGCTGCACCCGGGGACTAGTGTGTGTGCGGTGCTGGCTCCTGCACAGTGACAGGGCATGGCCACCCAGCATGACGCCTCCATTCTTGACCATGCTGTAATTGCAGTCGCACTGCAGTTCAGCGTGATCATAAAAAATGGTGTAGCCTCCTGCTGGTGCAAACTGTATGTGCGCGCAGGAAGCCGCCACCATTTTTGTGATCACAGCGGCTGAATGTGATGTCATACAGCCGCTGTGACCACGCCCCCTGTG
This sequence comes from Pseudophryne corroboree, assembly GCF_028390025.1. Classification (NCBI taxonomy): domain Eukaryota; kingdom Metazoa; phylum Chordata; class Amphibia; order Anura; family Myobatrachidae; genus Pseudophryne; species Pseudophryne corroboree. Next base: position 436,504 of record NW_026970062.1, read on the forward strand.
TCTCCTCCGTTGCAGACCCCATTTTGAAGCCTTGCCCCCGCACCGCTCCATCCCTGACTTGGAAATGGAGTGTTGCTGACCCCCTCTCCCCCCCCCCGCCCCGATTGACAGGCAGAGGCGATCGCATTCTCTGCGGGGTGCCGCAGAAAATGCAGGCACATGCGTATGCTGTTAGCAATTTTTGCAGTTGGATCGCTTATTGTGATTGCATTCCAACCTGAATCAGGCCCTATTACCTATCACAATGCGCTGCGGGCAGTACAAAATTGGGTTAATATAGGAGTAAAACTCCCAGACCTGTGCTCCTTAACTGTACCTGGTGGCTAGTGGAGCGGCTGCCCAGTAATCAGTGTCCACGCCAGTGCGCACACGGTCCACCCCCTACGGCCACGCTCCCCTTCATCAGCGGCCTCGTGATCCGGAAGGGCGGTGTGTGTGTGACTGACCTTAGGAAGAAACTGGAGCCTCCGCTGCAGTGACCCAGCAACCAGGGCACGGGAGTATACAGCGCCGCTGGGAGTGATGAAGCTGCAGTAAAGATGTCTATTAGACCTAGCCTGCTGCAGCCCTTGTAGATTCTCATAAAGCAAGTTCTTCTTTTCTTGTCAAAATTAATAGCTAAGAATAGGCTGCCTGAGGCAGGCCCCTGTTAAGTGGCCTGCTACTGAAGGCACCAACTACAAACTGAGCTCCCTGTTCATGGAAGCGGGGTTATAGAGGAGGATGCGCTGAGCATCTTGGGAACAGTCAAAAGCTTTGAGCCGGTTGGTGCCTCAGATCAAGATCCTACTCTACACCCCAATGTGAATCCTTGTGGAGTCCAGTGTACCCCACAGAAGAAATTAATGTGTCACACCCATTGGCAGCAACCTTAGAATAGCTGCTGACGGGCACAATTGAGAAAGGAAGGGGGGGGGGGGGGACATTTGAATCCAGCACATAGATGCAATTCAAATATGTAATTTGTACCTTCCTATTTTAAAATATAATGGATGAACCTCACCCTGTGAGAACAATCTTCATGATCAAGAGATCTCATATGCAAAATAAGTATGAGTTGGGATAGGGCTGGGGAGGGTGGCTGCTCGGGCAGCCCCTCCCCCGTCAAGTTAAGGAGATTCAACTGAGGACGCACAAGGGAACTCTCGTCTGGGGACAACAACTGCAGGGAGACCACATCTGTTCAGATGAACATGGGAGGGTGGAAGGCTGCCTAATATTGAAGCACCATCAAATATCAAACCATATGCAACAACTAGTACAAGCATTCCTGGGGGAAGGTCTGCAGAAGACGAATTTGCATACGGTGATGTCATCCAAGATGTGGGCCAAAGTTGGCTGGAACCCTCATCTGCATATGAAAAGAGAAAAGGGGCATGCAGGGCATGGCGGCCTTTTGCGGTGCTTGGATGACCCCTAGTTCGCATTAAACACCCCCACCCTCCTTTGGTGTTGGGCTCATGTTGGCCATGCCCCATCCCCTGAAACATTCAAGCTGATTTCTTGCAGCAGCTGGGCACTGTAACAGCTCCAGAGCTGTTCTGTAAGGCAAGTAAAAGGGTGTGGGCCCTGCAGCACCACCTGTAGTTCGCATTGTGCGTTGGAAGGCACAAAGTAAGCAGACGGGAGGAGAAGTCAGGATAGTGCGCAAGGGCATCCTTTTCTCTTAGTCCGTAGAGGATGCTGGGGTCACATTAAGAACCATGGGGTATAGACGGGATCCGCAAGAGACATGGGCACTTTAAGACTTTCAAAGGGTGTGAACTGGCTCCTCCCTCTATGCCCCTCCTCCAGACTCCAGTTATAGGAACTGTGCCCAGGGAGACGGACATTTCGAGGAAAGGATTTATTGTTAAACTAAGGTGAGCATCTTACCAGCTCACACCTTAAGCATGCCGCAGAACGTGGCATTCAACAGAACACAAGCCAACGGCATGAACAATTGCAGCAAAAAGCTGACCAGAACCATAACATAACATGTGTATAACCACAAGTAATAACTGCAGACACAGTATGGACTGGGACGGGTGCCCAGCATCCTCTACGGACTAAGAGAAAAGGATTTACCGGTAGGTATTAAAATCCTATTTTCTCATACGACCTAGAGGATGCTGGGGTCACATTAAGAACCATGGGGTTATACCAAAGCTCTTGAACGGGTGGGAGAGTGCGTACGACTCTGCAGCACCGAATGACCCAACTTGAGGTTATCATCAGCCAAGGTATCAAACTTGTAAAACTTAGCAAAAGTGTTTACTAAATAGCTGCTCGGCAAAGTTGCAATGCCGAGACTCCCCGACCAGCTGCCCAGGATGAACCCACCTTTCTAGTAGAATGGGTCTTCACCTAATTCAGTAACGGCAATCCTGCCATGGAATGAGCATGCTGAATCTTACCACAGATCCAGCGCATAATGGTCTACATGGAAGCAGGACACCCAATCCTGTTGGGAGCATACAGGACAAACAGAGCCTCTGTTTTCCTAATCTGAACCGTTCTGGTGACATAAATTTTCAAAGTTCTGACCACAGCCAGAGACTTTGACTCAACGAAGGTGTCAGTGGCCAAAGGCACCATGTGGAAAGATGAACCACCTTCGGCAGAAATTGTTGACGTGTCCTCAATTCTGCTCTATCTTCATGAAAGATCAAATAAAGGCTCTTGTGATACTGCATGGTTTGTACTGTTTTCCATGTGCTCCCAGATCTTTCAAGCAAGTAGCATGGTCAAGAAAGTTCTGTTTGAAAAGAAACAACATTTACTGTCATTGTTATAGAATTTGGGAGAAAAAACAAGAAGAAATCTGCACTGTTGACGCACTGGACAGAATGAATGAATCATAAAATATAACCTTTATTAAGTATGTATTAAAATTGGATAAATATTAATATTATTATCCCAAACTGCAGTGAAACATAAAGGTTAAAATCACAGAACTAACATACATGTGCATAAGAAAAATAAAGAGATGTGAAAAAAAGGTTTAAAAAGCGTGTCCGTGTGTGATTATTTTTGAAGGCACAACCCTGGCGGGGTTGTTTATATAGATATATATGTTGCTAATAATCACTTTCTAGCGTAATGTTATTAAATAGCTGTTAGTATCTATGTCGTCAGGTACCACTGGGTCGTATCCTATATACTCCCTTCACTCAATAGGGGTTACCTCCCGGGAAGCCATCCCCATTGGGAATGAAAATTTTAAAGCCTACTGTTAGTGCTTCATCTACACGTTATAGCCCTGAATTTTCCAATGCCTAGCTCTTTGCAAAAGAGAGATATCGGCAAGGAAAAGCTGTATTGTACCTTTGCATTTTTCTCCCAAACGAAAGACACTAGAATGAAAATTTTAAAGCCTCCTGTTAGTGCTTCATCTACACGTTATAGCCCTGAATTTTCCAATGCCTATTTCTTTGCAAAAGAGAGATATCGGCAAGGAAAAGCTTTATTGTACCTTTGCATTTTTCTCCCAAACGAAGGACACTAGAATGAAAATTTTAAAGCCTCCTATTAGTGCTTCATCTACACGTTATAGCCCTGAATTTTCCAATGCCTATTTCTTTGCAAAAGAGAGATATCGGCAAGGAAAAGCTGTATTGTACCTTTGCATTTTTCTCCCAAACGAAAGACACTAGAATGAAAATTTTAAAGCCTCCTGTTAGTGCTTCATCTACACGTTATAGCCCTGAATTTTCCAATGCCTATCTCTTTGCAAAAGAGAGATATCGGCAAGGAAAAGCTGTATTGTACCTTTGCATTTTTCTACCAAACGAAAGACACTAGAATGAAAATTGAAAAGCCTCCTGTTAGTGCTTCATCTACACGGTATAGCCCTGAATTTTCCAATGCCTAGCTCTTTGCAAAAGAGAGATATTGGCAAGGAAAAGCTGTATTGTACTTTTGCATTTTTCTCCCAAACGAAGGACACTAGAATGAAAATTTTAAAGCCTCCTGTTAGTGCTTCATCTACACGTTATAGCCCTGCATTTTCCAATGCCTATCTCTTTGCAAAAGAGAGATATCGGCAAGGAAAAACAGCATTGTACCTTTGCATTTTTCTCCCAAACGAAAGACACTAGAATGAAAATTGTAAAGCCTCCTGTTAGTGCTTCATCTACACGTTATAGCCCTGCATTTTCCAATGCCTAGCTCTTTGCAAAAGAGAGATATTGGCAAGGAAAAGCTGTATTGTACCTTTGCATTTTTCTCCCAAACGAAAGACACTAGAATGAAAATTTTAAAGCCTCCTGTTAGTGCTTCATCTACACGTTATAGCCCAGAATTTTCCAATGCCTATCTCTTTGCAAAAGAGAGATATCGGCAAGGAAAAGCTGTATTGTACCTTTGCATTTTTCTCCCAAACGAAAGACACTAGAATGAAAATTTTAAAGCCTCCTGTTAGTGCTTCATCTACACGTTATAGCCCTGAATTTTCCAATGCCTATTTCTTTGCAAAAGAGAGATATCGGCAAGGAAAAGCTTTATTGTACCTTTGCATTTTTCTCCCAAACGAAGGACACTAGAATGAAAATTTTAAAGCCTCCTATTAGTGCTTCATCTACACGTTATAGCCCTGAATTTTCCAATGCCTATTTCTTTGCAAAAGAGAGATATCGGCAAGGAAAAGCTGTATTGTACCTTTGCATTTTTCTCCCAAACGAAGGACACTAGAATGAAAATTTTAAAGCCTCCTGTTAGTGCTTCATCTACACGTTATAGCCCAGAATTTTCCAATGCCTATCTCTTTGCAAAAGAGAGATATCGGCAAGGAAAAGCTGTATTGTACCTTTGCATTTTTCTCCCAAACGAAAGACACTAGAATGAAAATTTTAAAGCCTCCTGTTAGTGCTTCATCTACACGTTATAGCCCAGAATTTTCCAATGCCTATCTCTTTGCAAAAGAGAGATATCGGCAAGGAAAAGCTGTATTGTACCTTTGCATTTTTCTACCAAACGAAGGACACTAGAATGAAAATTTAAAAGCCTCCTGTTAGTGCTTCATCTACACGGTATAGCCCTGAATTTTCCAATGCCTAGCTCTTTGCAAAAGAGAGATATTGGCAAGGAAAAGCTGTATTGTACTTTTGCATTTTTCTCCCAAACGAAGGACACTAGAATGAAAATTTTAAAGCCTCCTGTTAGTGCTTCATCTACACGTTATAGCCCTGCATTTTCCAATGCCTATCTCTTTGCAAAAGAGAGATATCGGCAAGGAAAAGCAGCATTGTACCTTTGCATTTTTCTCCCAAACGAAAGACACTAGAATGAAAATTGTAAAGCCTCCTGTTAGTGCTTCATCTACACGTTATAGCCCTGCATTTTCCAATGCCTATCTCTTTGCAAAAGAGAGATATCGGCAAGGAAAAGCTGTATTGTACCTTTGCATTTTTCTACCAAACGAAGGACACTAGAATGAAAATTTAAAAGCCTCCTGTTAGTGCTTCATCTACACGGTATAGCCCTGAATTTTCCAATGCCTAGCTCTTTGCAAAAGAGAGATATTGGCAAGGAAAAGCTGTATTGTACTTTTGCATTTTTCTCCCAAACGAAGGACACTAGAATGAAAATTTTAAAGCCTCCTGTTAGTGCTTCATCTACACGTTATAGCCCTGCATTTTCCAATGCCTATCTCTTTGCAAAAGAGAGATATCGGCAAGGAAAAGCAGCATTGTACCTTTGCATTTTTCTCCCAAACGAAAGACACTAGAATGAAAATTGTAAAGCCTCCTGTTAGTGCTTCATCTACACGTTATAGCCCTGCATTTTCCAATGCCTAGCTCTTTGCAAAAGAGAGATATTGGCAAGGAAAAGCTGTATTGTACCTTTGCATTTTTCTCCCAAACGAAAGACACTAGAATGAAAATTTTAAAGCCTCCTGTTAGTGCTTCATCTACACGTTATAGCCCTGAATTTTCCAATGCTTATCTCTTTGCAAAAGAGAGATATCGGCAAGGAAAAGCAGCATTGTACTTTTGCATTTTTCTCCCAAACGAAAGACACTAGAATGAAAATTTTAAAGCCTCCTGTTAGTGCTTCATCTACACGTTATAGCCCTGAATTTTCCAATGCCTAGCTCTTTGCAAAAGAGAGATATTGGCAAGGAAAAGCTGTATTGTACCTTTGCATTTTTCTCCCAAACGAAGGACACTAGATTGAAAATTTTTAAGCCTCCTATTAGTGCTTCATCTACACGTTCTAGCCCTGAATTTTCCAATGCCTAGCTCTTTGCAAAAGAGAGATATCGGCAAGGAAAAGCGGTATTGTACCTTTGCATTTTTCTCCCAAACGAAATACACTAGAATGAAAATTTTAAAGCCTCCTGTTAGTGCTTCATCTACACGTTATAGCCCTGAATTTTCCAATGCCTATCTCTTTGCAAAAGAGAGATATCGGCAAGGAAAAGCTGTATTGTACCTTTGCATTTTTCTCCCAAACGAAGGACACTAGAATGAAAATTTTAAAGCCTCCTATTAGTGCTTCATCTACACGTTATAGCCCTGAATTTTTCAATGCCTATCTCTTTGCAAAAGAGAGCTATCGGCAAGGAAAAGCTGTATTGTACCTTTGCATTTTTCTCCCAAACGAAAGACACTAGAATGAAAATTTTAAAGCCTCCTGTTAGTGCTTCATCTACACGTTATAGCCCTGCATTTTCCAATGCCTATCTCTTTGCAAAAGAGAGATATCGGCAAGGAAAAGCAGCATTGTACCTTTGCATTTTTCTCCCAAACGAAAGACACTAGAATGAAAATTGTAAAGCCTCCTGTTAGTGCTTCATCTACACGTTATAGCCCTGCATTTTCCAATGCCTAGCTCTTTGCAAAAGAGAGATATTGGCAAGGAAAAGCTGTATTGTACCTTTGCATTTTTCTCCCAAACGAAAGACACTAGAATGAAAATTTTAAAGCCTCCTGTTAGTGCTTCATCTACACGTTATAGCCCTGAATTTTCCAATGCTTATCTCTTTGCAAAAGAGAGATATTGGCAAGGAAAAGCAGCATTGTACTTTTGCATTTTTCTCCCAAACGAAAGACACTAGAATGAAAATTTTAAAGCCTCCTGTTAGTGCTTCATCTACACGTTATAGCCCTGAATTTTCCAATGCCTAGCTCTTTGCAAAAGAGAGATATTGGCAAGGAAAAGCTGTATTGTACCTTTGCATTTTTCTCCCAAACGAAGGACACTAGATTGAACATTTTAAAGCCTCCTATTAGTGCTTCATCTACACGTTATAGCCCTGAATTTTCCAATGCCTAGCTCTTTGCAAAAGAGAGATATCGGCAAGGAAAAGCGGTATTGTACCTTTGCATTTTTCTCCCAAACGAAATACACTAGAATGAAAATTTTAAAGCCTCCTGTTAGTGCTTCATCTACACGTTATAGCCCTGAATTTTCCAATGCCTATCTCTTTGCAAAAGAGAGATATCGGCAAGGAAAAGCTGTATTGTACCTTTGCATTTTTCTCCCAAACGAAGGACACTAGAATGAAAATTTTAAAGCCTCCTATTAGTGCTTCATCTACACGTTATAGCCCTGAATTTACCAATGCCTATCTCTTTGCAAAAGAGAGATATCGGCAAGGAAAAGCTGTATTGTACCTTTGCAGTTTTCTCCCAAACGAAGGACACTAGAATGAAAATTTTAAAGCCTCCTGTTAGGGCTTCATCTACACGTTATAGCCCTGAATTTTCCAATGCCTATCTCTTTGCAAAAGAGAGATATCGGCAAGGAAAAGCTGTATTGTACCTTTGCATTTTTCTCCCAAACGAAAGACACTAGAATGAAAATTTTAAAGCCTCCTATTAGTGCTTCATCTACACGTTATAGCCCTGAATTTACCAATGCCTATCTCTTTGCAAAAGAGAGATATCGGCAAGGAAAAGCTGTATTGTACCTTTGCATTTTTCTCCCAAACGAAAGACACTAGAATGAAAATTTTAAAGCCTCCTGTTAGTGCTTCATCTACACGTTATAGCCCTGAATTTTCCAATGCCTATCTCTTTGCAAAAGAGAGATATCGGCAAGGAAATGCTGTATTGTACCTTTGCATTTTTCTCCCAAACGAAAGACACTAGAATGAACATTTTAAAGCCTCCTGTTAGTGCTTCATCTACACGTTATAGCCCTGAATTTTCCAATGCCTATCTCTTTGCAAAAGAGAGATATCGGCAAGGAAAAGCTGTATTGTACCTTTGCATTTTTCTCCCAAACGAAAGACACTAGAATGAAAATTTTAAAGCCTCCTGTTAGTGCTTCATCTACACGTTATAGCCCTGCATTTTCCAATGCCTATCTCTTTGCAAAAGAGAGATATCGGCAAGGAAAAGCAGCATTGTACCTTTGCATTTTTCTCCCAAACGAAAGACACTAGAATGAAAATTGTAAAGCCTCCTGTTAGTGCTTCATCTACACGTTATAGCCCTGCATTTTCCAATGCCTAGCTCTTTGCAAAAGAGAGATATTGGCAAGGAAAAGCTGTATTGTACCTTTGCATTTTTCTCCCAAACGAAAGACACTAGAATGAAAATTTTAAAGCCTCCTGTTAGTGCTTCATCTACACGTTATAGCCCTGAATTTTCCAATGCTTATCTCTTTGCAAAAGAGAGATATTGGCAAGGAAAAGCAGCATTGTACTTTTGCATTTTTCTCCCAAACGAAAGACACTAGAATGAAAATTTTAAAGCCTCCTGTTAGTGCTTCATCTACACGTTATAGCCCTGAATTTTCCAATGCCTAGCTCTTTGCAAAAGAGAGATATTGGCAAGGAAAAGCTGTATTGTACCTTTGCATTTTTCTCCCAAACGAAGGACACTAGATTGAACATTTTAAAGCCTCCTATTAGTGCTCCATCTACACGTTATAGCCCTGAATTTTCCAATGCCTAGCTCTTTGCAAAAGAGAGATATCGGCAAGGAAAAGCGGTATTGTACCTTTGCATTTTTCTCCCAAACGAAATACACTAGAATGAAAATTTTAAAGCCTCCTGTTAGTGCTTCATCTACACGTTATAGCCCTGAATTTTCCAATGCCTATCTCTTTGCAAAAGAGAGATATCGGCAAGGAAAAGCTGTATTGTACCTTTGCATTTTTCTCCCAAACGAAGGACACTAGAATGAAAATTTTAAAGCCTCCTATTAGTGCTTCATCTACACGTTATAGCCCTGAATTTACCAATGCCTATCTCTTTGCAAAAGAGAGATATCGGCAAGGAAAAGCTGTATTGTACCTTTGCAGTTTTCTCCCAAACGAAGGACACTAGAATGAAAATTTTAAAGCCTCCTGTTAGTGCTTCATCTACACGTTATAGCCCTGAATTTTCCAATGCCTATCTCTTTGCAAAAGAGAGATATCGGCAAGGAAAAGCTGTATTGTACCTTTGCATTTTTCTCCCAAACGAAAGACACTAGAATGAAAATTTTAAAGCCTCCTATTAGTGCTTCATCTACACGTTATAGCCCTGAATTTACCAATGCCTATCTCTTTGCAAAAGAGAGATATCGGCAAGGAAAAGCTGTATTGTACCTTTGCATTTTTCTCCCAAACGAAAGACACTAGAATGAAAATTTTAAAGCCTCCTGTTAGTGCTTCATCTACACGTTATAGCCCTGAATTTTCCAATGCCTATCTCTTTGCAAAAGAGAGATATCGGCAAGGAAATGCTGTATTGTACCTTTGCATTTTTCTCCCAAACGAAAGACACTAGAATGAAAATTTTAAAGCCTCCTGTTAGTGCTTCATCTACACGTTATAGCCCTGAATTTTCCAATGCTTATCTCTTTGCAAAAGAGAGATATTGGCAAGGAAAAGCAGCATTGTACTTTTGCATTTTTCTCCCAAACGAAAGACACTAGAATGAAAATTTTAAAGCCTCCTGTTAGTGCTTCATCTACACGTTATAGCCCTGAATTTTCCAATGCCTAGCTCTTAGCAAAAGAGAGATATTGGCAAGGAAAAGCTGTATTGTACCTTTGCATTTTTCTCCCAAACGAAGGACACTAGATTGAACATTTTAAAGCCTCCTATTAGTGCTTCATCTACACGTTATAGACCTGAATTTTCCAATGCCTAGCTCTTTGCAAAAGAGAGATATCGGCAAGGAAAAGCGGTATTGTACCTTTGCATTTTTCTCCCAAACGAAATACACTAGAATGAAAATTTTAAAGCCTCCTGTTAGTGCTTCATCTACACGTTATAGCCCTGAATTTTCCAATGCCTATCTCTTTGCAAAAGAGATATCGGCAAGGAAAAGCTGTATTGTACCTTTGCATTTTTCTCCCAAACGAAGGACACTAGAATGAAAATTTTAAAGCCTCCTATTAGTGCTTCATCTACACGTTATAGCCCTGAATTTACCAATGCCTATCTCTTTGCAAAAGAGAGATATCGGCAAGGAAAAGCTGTATTGTACCTTTGCAGTTTTCTCCCAAACGAAGGACACTAGAATGAAAATTTTAAAGCCTCCTGTTAGTGCTTCATCTACACGTTATAGCCCTGAATTTTCCAATGCCTATCTCTTTGCAAAAGAGAGATATCGGCAAGGAAAAGCTGTATTGTACCTTTGCATTTTTCTCCCAAACGAAAGACACTAGAATGAAAATTTTAAAGCCTCCTATTAGTGCTTCATCTACACGTTATAGCCCTGAATTTTCCAATGATTATCTCTTTGCAAAAGAGAGATATCGGCAAGGAAAAGCTGTATTGTACCTTTGCATTTTTCTCCCAAACGAAAGACACTAGAATGAAAATTTTAAAGCCTCCTGTTAGTGCTTCATCTACACGTTATAGCCCTGAATTTTCCAATGCCTATCTCTTTGCAAAAGAGAGATATCGGCAAGGAAAAGCTGTATTGTACCTTTGCATTTTTCTACCAAACGAAAGACACTAGAATGAAAATTTAAAAGCCTCCTGTTAGTGCTTCATCTACACGGTATAGCCCTGAATTTTCCAATGCCTAGCTCTTTGCAAAAGAGAGATATTGGCAAGGAAAAGCTGTATTGTACTTTTGCATTTTTCTCCCAAACGAAGGACACTAGAATGAAAATTTTAAAGCCTCCTGTTAGTGCTTCATCTACACGTTATAGCCCTGCATTTTCCAATGCCTATCTCTTTGCAAAAGAGAGATATCGGCAAGGAAAAGCAGCATTGTACCTTTGCATTTTTCTCCCAAACGAAAGACACTAGAATGAAAATTGTAAAGCCTCCTGTTAGTGCTTCATCTACACGTTATAGCCCTGCATTTTCCAATGCCTAGCTCTTTGCAAAAGAGAGATATTGGCAAGGAAAAGCTGTATTGTACCTTTGCATTTTTCTCCCAAACGAAAGACACTAGAATGAAAATTTTAAAGCCTCCTGTTAGTGCTTCATCTACACGTTATAGCCCAGAATTTTCCAATGCCTATCTCTTTGCAAAAGAGAGATATCGGCAAGGAAAAGCTGTATTGTACCTTTGCATTTTTCTCCCAAACGAAAGACACTAGAATGAAAATTTTAAAGCCTCCTGTTAGTGCTTCATCTACACGTTATAGCCCTGAATTTTCCAATGCCTATTTCTTTGCAAAAGAGAGATATCGGCAAGGAAAAGCTTTATTGTACCTTTGCATTTTTCTCCCAAACGAAGGACACTAGAATGAAAATTTTAAAGCCTCCTATTAGTGCTTCATCTACACGTTATAGCCCTGAATTTTCCAATGCCTATTTCTTTGCAAAAGAGAGATATCGGCAAGGAAAAGCTGTATTGTACCTTTGCATTTTTCTCCCAAACGAAGGACACTAGAATGAAAATTTTAAAGCCTCCTGTTAGTGCTTCATCTACACGTTATAGCCCAGAATTTTCCAATGCCTATCTCTTTGCAAAAGAGAGATATCGGCAAGGAAAAGCTGTATTGTACCTTTGCATTTTTCTCCCAAACGAAAGACACTAGAATGAAAATTTTAAAGCCTCCTGTTAGTGCTTCATCTACACGTTATAGCCCTGAATTTTCCAATGCCTATCTCTTTGCAAAAGAGAGATATCGGCAAGGAAAAGCTGTATTGTACCTTTGCATTTTTCTACCAAACGAAGGACACTAGAATGAAAATTTAAAAGCCTCCTGTTAGTGCTTCATCTACACGGTATAGCCCTGAATTTTCCAATGCCTAGCTCTTTGCAAAAGAGAGATATTGGCAAGGAAAAGCTGTATTGTACTTTTGCATTTTTCTCCCAAACGAAGGACACTAGAATGAAAATTTTAAAGCCTCCTGTTAGTGCTTCATCTACACGTTGTAGCCCTGCATTTTCCAATGCCTATCTCTTTGCAAAAGAGAGATATCGGCAAGGAAAAGCAGCATTGTACCTTTGCATTTTTCTCCCAAACGAAAGACACTAGAATGAAAATTGTAAAGCCTCCTGTTAGTGCTTCATCTACACGTTATAGCCCTGCATTTTCCAATGCCTAGCTCTTTGCAAAAGAGAGATATTGGCAAGGAAAAGCTGTATTGTACCTTTGCATTTTTCTCCCAAACGAAAGACACTAGAATGAAAATTTTAAAGCCTCCTGTTAGTGCTTCATCTACACGTTATAGCCCTGAATTTTCCAATGCTTATCTCTTTGCAAAAGAGAGATATCGGCAAGGAAAAGCAGCATTGTACTTTTGCATTTTTCTCCCAAACGAAAGACACTAGAATGAAAATTTTAAAGCCTCCTGTTAGTGCTTCATCTACACGTTATAGCCCTGAATTTTCCAATGCCTAGCTCTTTGCAAAAGAGAGATATTGGCAAGGAAAAGCTGTATTGTACCTTTGCATTTTTCTCCCAAACGAAGGACACTAGATTGAAAATTTTTAAGCCTCCTATTAGTGCTTCATCTACACGTTATAGCCCTGAATTTTCCAATGCCTAGCTCTTTGCAAAAGAGAGATATCGGCAAGGAAAAGCGGTATTGTACCTTTGCATTTTTCTCCCAAACGAAATACACTAGAATGAAAATTTTAAAGCCTCCTGTTAGTGCTTCATCTACACGTTATAGCCCTGAATTTTCCAATGCCTATCTCTTTGCAAAAGAGAGATATCGGCAAGGAAAAGCTGTATTGTACCTTTGCATTTTTCTCCCAAACGAAGGACACTAGAATGAAAATTTTAAAGCCTCCTATTAGTGCTTCATCTACACGTTATAGCCCTGAATTTTTCAATGCCTATCTCTTTGCAAAAGAGAGCTATCGGCAAGGAAAAGCTGTATTGTACCTTTGCAGTTTTCTCCCAAACGAAGGACACTAGAATGAAAATTTTAAAGTCCCCTGTTAGTGCTTCATCTACACGTTATAGCCCTGAATTTTCCAATGCCTATCTCTTTGCAAAAGAGAGATATCGGCAAGGAAAAGCTGTATTGTACCTTTGCATTTTTCTCCCAAACGAAAGACACTAGAATGAAAATTTTAAAGCCTCCTGTTAGTGCTTCATCTACACGTTATAGCCCTGAATTTTCCAATGCCTATCTCTTTGCAAAAGAGAGATATCGGCAAGGAAAAGCTGTATTGTACCTTTGCATTTTTCTCCCAAACGAAAGACACTAGAATGAAAATTTTAAAGCCTCCTGTTAGTGCTTCATCTACACGTTATAGCCCTGCATTTTCCAATGCCTATCTCTTTGCAAAAGAGAGATATCGGCAAGGAAAAGCAGCATTGTACCTTTGCATTTTTCTCCCAAACGAAAGACACTAGAATGAAAATTGTAAAGCCTCCTGTTAGTGCTTCATCTACACGTTATAGCCCTGCATTTTCCAATGCCTAGCTCTTTGCAAAAGAGAGATATTGGCAAGGAAAAGCTGTATTGTACCTTTGCATTTTTCTCCCAAACGAAAGACACTAGAATGAAAATTTTAAAGCCTCCTGTTAGTGCTTCATCTACACGTTATAGCCCTGAATTTTCCAATGCTTATCTCTTTGCAAAAGAGAGATATTGGCAAGGAAAAGCAGCATTGTACTTTTGCATTTTTCTCCCAAACGAAAGACACTAGAATGAAAATTTTAAAGCCTCCTGTTAGTGCTTCATCTACACGTTATAGCCCTGAATTTTCCAATGCCTAGCTCTTTGCAAAAGAGAGATATTGGCAAGGAAAAGCTGTATTGTACCTTTGCATTTTTCTCCCAAACGAAGACACTAGATTGAACATTTTAAAGCCTCCTATTAGTGCTTCATCTACACGTTATAGCCCTGAATTTTCCAATGCCTAGCTCTTTGCAAAAGAGAGATATCGGCAAGAGAGAAGCGGTATTGTACCTTTGCATTTTTCTCCCAAACGAAATACACTAGAATGAAAATGTTAAAGCCTCCTGTTAGTGCTTCATCTACACGTTATAGCCCTGAATTTTCCAATGCCTATCTCTTTGCAAAAGAGAGATATCGGCAAGGAAAAGCTGTATTGTACCTTTGCATTTTTCTCCCAAACGAAGGACACTAGAATGAAAATTTTAAAGCCTCCTATTAGTGCTTCATCTACACGTTATAGCCCTGAATTTACCAATGCCTATCTCTTTGCAAAAGAGAGATATCGGCAAGGAAAAGCTGTATTGTACCTTTGCAGTTTTCTCCCAAACGAAGGACACTAGAATGAAAATTTTAAAGCCTCCTGTTAGTGCTTCATCTACACGTTATAGCCCTGAATTTTCCAATGCCTATCTCTTTGCAAAAGAGAGATATCGGCAAGGAAAAGCTGTATTGTACCTTTGCATTTTTCTCCCAAACGAAAGACACTAGAATGAAAATTTTAAAGCCTCCTATTAGTGCTTCATCTACACGTTATAGCCCTGAATTTACCAATGCCTATCTCTTTGCAAAAGAGAGATATCGGCAAGGAAAAGCTGTATTGTACCTTTGCATTTTTCTCCCAAACGAAAGACACTAGAATGAAAATTTTAAAGCCTCCTGTTAGTGCTTCATCTACACGTTATAGCCCTGAATTTTCCAATGCCTATCTCTTTGCAAAAGAGAGATATCGGCAAGGAAATGCTGTATTGTACCTTTGCATTTTTCTCCCAAACGAAAGACACTAGAATGAAAATTTTAAAGCCTCCTGTTAGTGCTTCATCTACACGTTATAGCCCTGAATTTTCCAATGCTTATCTCTTTGCAAAAGAGAGATATTGGCAAGGAAAAGCAGCATTGTACTTTTGCATTTTTCTCCCAAACGAGACACTAGAATGAAAATTTTAAAGCCTCCTGTTAGTGCTTCATCTACACGTTATAGCCCTGAATTTTCCAATGCCTAGCTCTTTGCAAAAGAGAGATATTGGCAAGGAAAAGCTGTATTGTACCTTTGCATTTTTCTCCCAAACGAAGGACACTAGATTGAACATTTTAAAGCCTCCTATTAGTGCTTCATCTACACGTTATAGACCTGAATTTTCCAATGCCTAGCTCTTTGCAAAAGAGAGATATCGGCAAGGAAAAGCGGTATTGTACCTTTGCATTTTTCTCCCAAACGAAATACACTAGAATGAAAATTTTAAAGCCTCCTGTTAGTGCTTCATCTACACGTTATAGCCCTGAATTTTCCAATGCCTATCTCTTTGCAAAAGAGAGATATCGGCAAGGAAAAGCTGTATTGTACCTTTGCATTTTTCTCCCAAACGAAGGACACTAGAATGAAAATTTTAAAGCCTCCTATTAGTGCTTCATCTACACGTTATAGCCCTGAATTTACCAATGCCTATCTCTTTGCAAAAGAGAGATATCGGCAAGGAAAAGCTGTATTGTACCTTTGCTGTTTTCTCCCAAACGAAGGACACTAGAATGAAAATTTTAAAGCCTCCTGTTAGTGCTTCATCTACACGTTATAGCCCTGAATTTTCCAATGCCTATCTCTTTGCAAAAGAGAGATATCGGCAAGGAAAAGCTGTATTGTACCTTTGCATTTTTCTCCCAAACGAAAGACACTAGAATGAAAATTTTAAAGCCTCCTATTAGTGCTTCATCTACACGTTATAGCCCTGAATTTACCAATGCCTATCTCTTTGCAAAAGAGAGATATCGGCAAGGAAAAGCTGTATTGTACCTTTGCATTTTTCTCCCAAACGAAAGACACTAGAATGAAAACTTTAAAGCCTCCTGTTAGTGCTTCATCTACACGTTATAGCCCTGAATTTTCCAATGCCTATCTCTTTGCAAAAGAGAGATATCGGCAAGGAAATGCTGTATTGTACCTTTGCATTTTTCTCCCAAACGAAAGACACTAGAATGAAAATTTTAAAGCCTCTTGTTAGTGCTTCATCTACACGTTATAGCCCTGCATTTTCCAATGCCTATCTCTTTGCAAAAGAGAGATATCGGCAAGGAAAAGCTGCATTGTACCTGTGCATTTTTCTCCCAAACGAAAGACACTAGAATGAAAATTTTAAAGCCTACTGTTAGTGCTTCATCTACACGTTAATGCCCTGAATTTTCCAATGCCTAGCTCTTTGCAAAAGAGAGATATCGGCAAGGAAAAGCTGTATTGTACCTTTGCATTTTTCTCCCAAACGAAGGACACTAGAATGAAAATTTTAAAGCCTCCTATTAGTGCTTCATCTACACGTTATAGCCCTGAATTTTCCAATGCCTATCTCTTTGCAAAAGAGAGATATCGGCAAGGAAAAGCTGTATTGTACCTTTGCATTTTTCTCCCAAACGAAGGACACTAGAATGAAAATTTTAAAGCCTCCTGTTAGTGCTTCATCTACACGTTATAGCCCAGAATTTTCCAATGCCTATCTCTTTGCAAAAGAGAGATATCGGCAAGGAAAAGCTGTCTTGTACCTTTGCATTTTTCTCCCAAACGAAGGACACTAGAAAGAAAATTTTAAAGCCTCCTGTTAGGCCATCATCTACACGACATAGCCCTGAATTTTCCAATGCGTAGCTCTTTGCAAAAGAGAGATATTGGCAAGGAAAAGCTGTCTTGTACCTTTGCATTTTTCTCCCAAACGAAGGACACTAGAAAGAAAATTTTAAAGCCTCCTGTTAGGCCATCATCTACACGACATAGCCCTGAATTTTCCAATGCGCAGCTCTTTGCAAAAGAGAGATATTGGCAAGGAAAAGCTGTCTTGTACCATTGCATTTTTCTCCCAAACGAAGGACACTAGAAAGAAAATTTTAAAGCCTCCTGTTAGGCCATCATCTACACGACATAGCCCTGAATTTTCCAATGCGTAGCTCTTTGCAAAAGAGAGATATTGGCAAGGAAAAGCTGTCTTGTACCTTTGCATTTTTCTCACAAACGAAGGACACTAGAAAGAAAATTTTAAAGCCTCCTGTTAGGCCATCATCTATCTACACGACATAGCCCTGAATTTTCCAATCCGTAGCTCTTTGCAAAAGAGAGATATTGGCAAGGAAAAGCTGTATTGTACCTTTGCATTTTTCTCCCAAACGAAAGACACTAGAATGAAAATTTTAAAGCCTCCTGTTAGTGCTTCATCTACACGTTATAGCCCTGAATTTTCCAATGCCTATCTCTTTGCAAAAGAGAGATATCGGCAAGGAAAAGCTGTATTGTACCTTTGCATTTTTCTCCCAAACGAAAGACACTAGAATGAAAATTTTAAAGCCTCCTGTTAGTGCTTCATCTACACGTTATAGCCCTGCATTTTCCAATGCCTATCACTTTGCAAAAGAGAGATATCGGCAAGGAAAAGCAGCATTGTACTTTTGCATTTTTCTCCCAAACGAAAGACACTAGAATGAAAATTTTAAAGCCTCCTGTTAGGCCATCATCTACACGACATAGCCCTGAATTTTCCAATGCGCAGCTCTTTGCAAAAGAGAGATATTGGCAAGGAAAAGCTGTCTTGTACCTTTGCATTTTTCTCCCAAACGAAATACACTAGAATGAAAATTTTAAAGCCTCCTGTTAGTGCTTCATCTACACGTTATAGCCCTGAATTTTCCAATGCCTATCTCTTTGCAAAAGAGAGATATCGGCAAGGAAAAGCTGTATTGTACCTTTGCATTTTTCTCCCAAACGAAGGACACTAGAATGAAAATTTTAAAGCCTCCTATTAGTGCTTCATCTACACGTTATAGCCCTGAATTTACCAATGCCTATCTCTTTGCAAAAGAGAGATATCGGCAAGGAAAAGCTGTATTGTACCTTTGCTGTTTTCTCCCAAACGAAGGACACTAGAATGAAAATTTTAAAGCCTCCTGTTAGTGCTTCATCTACACGTTATAGCCCTGAATTTTCCAATGCCTATCTCTTTGCAAAAGAGAGATATCGGCAAGGAAAAGCTGTATTGTACCTTTGCATTTTTCTCCCAAACGAAAGACACTAGAATGAAAATTTTAAAGCCTCCTATTAGTGCTTCATCTACACGTTATAGCCCTGAATTTACCAATGCCTATCTCTTTGCAAAAGAGAGATATCGGCAAGGAAAAGCTGTATTGTACCTTTGCATTTTTCTCCCAAACGAAAGACACTAGAATGAAAACTTTAAAGCCTCCTGTTAGTGCTTCATCTACACGTTATAGCCCTGAATTTTCCAATGCCTATCTCTTTGCAAAAGAGAGATATCGGCAAGGAAATGCTGTATTGTACCTTTGCATTTTTCTCCCAAACGAAAGACACTAGAATGAAAATTTTAAAGCCTCTTGTTAGTGCTTCATCTACACGTTATAGCCCTGCATTTTCCAATGCCTATCTCTTTGCAAAAGAGAGATATCGGCAAGGAAAAGCTGCATTGTACCTGTGCATTTTTCTCCCAAACGAAAGACACTAGAATGAAAATTTTAAAGCCTACTGTTAGTGCTTCATCTACACGTTAATGCCCTGAATTTTCCAATGCCTAGCTCTTTGCAAAAGAGAGATATCGGCAAGGAAAAGCTGTATTGTACCTTTGCATTTTTCTCCCAAACGAAGGACACTAGAATGAAAATTTTAAAGCCTCCTATTAGTGCTTCATCTACACGTTATAGCCCTGAATTTTCCAATGCCTATCTCTTTGCAAAAGAGAGATATCGGCAAGGAAAAGCTGTATTGTACCTTTGCATTTTTCTCCCAAACGAAGGACACTAGAATGAAAATTTTAAAGTCTCCTGTTAGTGCTTCATCTACACGTTATAGCCCAGAATTTTCCAATGCCTATCTCTTTGCAAAAGAGAGATATCGGCAAGGAAAAGCTGTCTTGTACCTTTGCATTTTTCTCCCAAACGAAGGACACTAGAAAGAAAATTTTAAAGCCTCCTGTTAGGCCATCATCTACACGACATAGCCCTGAATTTTCCAATGCGTAGCTCTTTGCAAAAGAGAGATATTGGCAAGGAAAAGCTGTCTTGTACCTTTGCATTTTTCTCCCAAACGAAGGACACTAGAAAGAAAATTTTAAAGCCTCCTGTTAGGCCATCATCTACACGACATAGCCCTGAATTTTCCAATGCGCAGCTCTTTGCAAAAGAGAGATATTGGCAAGGAAAAGCTGTCTTGTACCATTGCATTTTTCTCCCAAACGAAGGACACTAGAAAGAAAATTTTAAAGCCTCCTGTTAGGCCATCATCTACACGACATAGCCCTGAATTTTCCAATGCGTAGCTCTTTGCAAAAGAGAGATATTGGCAAGGAAAAGCTGTCTTGTACCTTTGCATTTTTCTCACAAACGAAGGACACTAGAAAGAAAATTTTAAAGCCTCCTGTTAGGCCATCATCTATCTACACGACATAGCCCTGAATTTTCCAATCCGTAGCTCTTTGCAAAAGAGAGATATTGGCAAGGAAAAGCTGTATTGTACCTTTGCATTTTTCTCCCAAACGAAAGACACTAGAATGAAAATTTTAAAGCCTCCTGTTAGTGCTTCATCTACACGTTATAGCCCTGAATTTTCCAATGCCTATCTCTTTGCAAAAGAGAGATATCGGCAAGGAAAAGCTGTATTGTACCTTTGCATTTTTCTCCCAAACGAAAGACACTAGAATGAAAATTTTAAAGCCTCCTGTTAGTGCTTCATCTACACGTTATAGCCCTGCATTTTCCAATGCCTATCACTTTGCAAAAGAGAGATATCGGCAAGGAAAAGCAGCATTGTACTTTTGCATTTTTCTCCCAAACGAAAGACACTAGAATGAAAATTTTAAAGCCTCCTGTTAGGCCATCATCTACACGACATAGCCCTGAATTTTCCAATGCGCAGCTCTTTGCAAAAGAGAGATATTGGCAAGGAAAAGCTGTCTTGTACCTTTGCATTTTTCTCCCAAATGAAGGTCACTAGAAAGAAAATTTTAAAGCCTCCTGTTAGGCCATAATCTACACGACATAGCCCTGAATTTTCCAATGCGCAGCTCTTTGCAAAAGAGAGATATTGGCAAGGAAAAGCTGTCTTGTACCATTGCATTTTTCTCCCAAATTGAAGGACACTAGAAAGAAAATTTTAAAGCCTCCTGTTAGGCCATCATCTACACGACATAGCCCTGAATTTTCCAATGCGCAGCTCTTTGCAAAAGAGAGATATTGGCAAGGAAAAGCTGTCTTGTACCTTTGCATTTTTCTCCCAAACGAAGGTCACTAGAAAGAAAATTTTAAAGCCTCCTGTTAGGCCATCATCTACACGACATAGCCCTGAATTTTCCAATGCGCAGCTCTTTGCAAAAGAGAGATATTGGCAAGGAAAAGCTGTCTTGTACCTTTGCATTTTTCTCCCAAACGAAGGTCACTAGAAAGAAAATTTTAAAGCCTCCTGTTAGGCCGTCATCTACACGACATAGCCCTGAATTTTCCAATGAGTAGCTCTTTGCAAAAGAGAGATATTGGCAAGGAAAAGCTGTCTTGTACCTTTGCATTTTTCTCCCAAACGAAGGACACTAGAAAGAAAATTTTAAAGCCTCCTGTTAGGCCATCATCTACACGACATAGCCCTGAATTTTCCAATGCGCAGCTCTTTGCAAAAGAGAGATATTGGCAAGGAAAAGCTGTCTTGTACCATTGCATTTTTCTCCCAAACGAAGGACACTAGAAAGAACATTTTAAAGCCTCCTGTTAGGCCATCATCTACACGACATAGCCCTGAATTTTCCAATGCGCAGCTCTTTGCAAAAGAGAGATATTGGCAAGGAAAAGCTGTCTTGTACCTTTGCATTTTTCTCCCAAACGAAGGACACTAGAAAGAAAATTTTAAAGCCTCCTGTTAGGCCATCATCTACACGACATAGCCCTGAATTTTCCAATGCGTAGCTCTTTGCAAAAGAGAGATATTGGCAAGGAAAAGCTGTCTTGTACCTTTGCATTTTTCTCCCAAACGAAGGACACTAGAAAGAAAATTTTAAAGCCTCCTGTTAGGCCATCATCTACACGACATAGCCCTGAATTTTCCAATCCGTAGCTCTTTGCAAAAGAGAGATATTGGCAAGTAAAAGCTGTCTTGTACCTTTGCATTTTTCTCCCAAACGAAGGACACTAGAAAGAAAATTTTAAAGCCTCCTGTTAGGCCATCATCTACACGACATAGCCCTGAATTTTCCAATGCGCAGCTCTTTGCAAAAGAGATATATTGGCAAGGAAAAGCTGTGTTGTACCATTGCATTTTTCTCCCAAACGAAGGACACTAGAAAGAAAATTTTAAAGCCACCTGTTAGGCCATCATCTACACGACATAGCCCTGAATTTTCCAATGCGTAGCTCTTTGCAAAAGAGAGATATTGGCAAGGAAAAGCTGTCTTGTACCTTTGCATTTTTCTCCCAAACGAAGGACACTAGAAAGAAAATTTTAAAGCCTCCTGTTAGGCCATCATCTACACGACATAGCCCTGAATTTTCCAATGCGCAGCTCTTTGCAAAAGAGAGATATTGGCAAGGAAAAGCTGTCTTGTACCATTGCATTTTTCTCCCAAACGAAGGACACTAGAAAGAACATTTTAAAGCCTCCTGTTAGGCCATCATCTACACGACATAGCCCTGAATTTTCCAATGCGCAGCTCTTTGCAAAAGAGAGATATTGGCAAGGAAAAGCTGTCTTGTACCTTTGCATTTTTCTCCCAAACGAAGGTCACTAGAAAGAAAATTTTAAAGCCTCCTGTTAGGCCATCATCTACACGACATAGCCCTGAATTTTCCAATGCGTAGCTCTTTGCAAAATAGAGATATTGGCAAGGAAAAGCTGTCTTGTGCCTTTGCATTTTTCTCCCAAACGAAGGACACTAGAAAGAAAATTTTAAAGCCTCCTGTTAGGCCATCATCTACACGACATAGCCCTGAATTTTCCAATGCGCAGCTCTTTGCAAAAGAGAGATATTGGCAAGGAAAAGCTGTCTTGTACCTTTGCATTTTTCTCCCAAACGAAGGACACTAGAAAGAAAATTTTAAAGCCTCCTGTTAGGCCATCATCTACACGACATAGCCCTGAATTTTCCAATGCGTAGCTCTTTGCAAAAGAGAGATATTGGCAAGGAAAAGCTGTCTTGTACCTTTGCATTTTTCTCCCAAACGAAGGACACTAGAAAGAAAATTTTAAAGCCATCATCTACACGACATAGCCCTGAATTTTCCAATGCGTAGCTCTTTGCAAAAGAGAGATATTGGTTTCTCCCAAATGAAGGACACTAGAAAGAAAATTTTAAAGCCTCCTGTTAGGCCATCATCTACACGACATAGCCCTGAATTTTCCAATCCGTAGCTCTTTGCAAAAGAGAGATATTGGCAAGGAAAAGCTGTCTTGTACCTTTGCATTTTTCTCCCAAACGAAGGACACTAGAAAGAAAATTTTAAAGCCTCCTGTTAGGCCATCATCTACACGACATAGCCCTGAATTTTCAAATGCGCAGCTCTTTGCAAAAGAGAGATATTGGCAAGGAAAAGCTGTCTTGTACCATTGCATTTTTCTCCCAAACGAAGGACACTAGAATGAAAATTTTAAAGCCTCCTGTTAGTGCTTCATCTACACGTAATAGCCCTGAATTTTCCTATGCCTATCTCTTTGCAAAAGAGAGATATCGGCAAGGAAATGCTGTATTGTACCTTTGCATTTTTCTCCCAAACGAAAGACACTAGACTGAAAATTTTAAAGCCTACTGTTAGTGCTTCATCTACACGTTATAGCCCTGCATTTTCCAATGCCTATCTCTTTGCAAAAGAGAGATATCGGCAAGGAAAAGCTTCATTGTACTTTTGCATTTTTCTCCCAAACGAAAGACACTAGAATGAAAATTTTAAAGCCTCCTGTTAGTGCTTCATCTACACGTTATAGCCCTGAATTTTCCAATGCCTAGCTCTTTGCAAAAGAGAGATATTGGCAAGGAAAAGCTGTATTGTACCTTTGCATTTTTCTCCCAAACGAAAGACACTAGAATGAAAATTTTAAAGCCTCCTGTTAGTGCTTCATCTACACGTTATAGCCCTGAATTTTCCAATGCCTATCTCTTTGCAAAAGAGAGATATCGGCAAGGAAAAGCTGTGTTGTACCTTTGCATTTTTCTCCCAAACGAAGGACACTAGAATGAAAATTTAAAAGCCTCCTGTTTAGTGCTTCATCTACACGGTATAGCCCTGAATTTTCCAATGCCTAGCTCTTTGCAAAAGAGAGATATTGGCAAGGAAAAGCTGTATTGTACCTTTGCATTTTTCTCCCAAACGAAGGACACTAGAATGAAAATTTTAAAGCCTACTATTAGTGCTTCATCTACACGTTATAGCCCTGCATTTTCCAATGCCTATCTCTTTGCAAAAGAGAGATATCGGCAAGGAAAAGCTGCATTGTACTTTTGCATTTTTCTCCCAAACGAAAGACACTAGAATGAAAATTTTAAAGCCTCCTTTTAGTGTTTCATCTACACGTAATAGCCCTGAATTTTCCAATGCCTATCTCTTTGCAAAAGAGAGATATCGGCAAGGAAAAGCTGTATTGTACCTTTGCATTTTTCTCCCAAACGAAGGACACTAGAATGAAAATTTAAAAGCCTCCTGTTTAGTGCTTCATCTACACGGTATAGCCCTGAATTTTCCAATGCCTAGCTCTTTGCAAAAGAGAGATATTGGCAAGGAAAAGCTGTATTGTACCTTTGCATTTTTCTCCCAAACGAAGGTCACTAGAAAGAAAATTTTAAAGCCTCCTGTTAGGCCATCATCTACACGACATAGCCCTGAATTTTCCAATGAGTAGCTCTTTGCAAAATAGAGATATTGGCAAGGAAAAGCTGTCTTGTACCTTTGCATTTTTCTCCCAAACGAAGGACACTAGAAAGAAAATTTTAAAGCCTCCTGTTAGGCCATCATCTACACGACATAGCCCTGAATTTTCCAATGCGCAGCTCTTTGCAAAAGAGAGATATTGGCAAGGAAAAGCTGTCTTGTACCTTTGCATTTTTCTCCCAAACGAAGGACACTAGAAAGAAAATTTTAAAGCCTCCTGTTAGGCCATCGTCTACACGACATAGCCCTGAATTTTCCAATGCGCAGCTCTTTGCAAAAGAGAGATATTGGCAAGGAAAAGCTGTCTTGTACCATTGCATTTTTCTTCCAAACGAAGGACACTAGAAAGAAAATTTTAAAGCCTCCTGTTAGGCCATCATCTACACGACATATCCCTGAATTTTCCAATGCGTAGCTCTTTGCAAAAGAGAGATATTGGCAAGGAAAAGCTGTCTTGTACCTTTGCATTTTTCTCCCAAACGAAGGACACTAGAAAGAAAATTTTAAAGCCTCCTGTTAGGCCATCATCTACACGACATAGCCCTGAATTTTCAAATGCGCAGCACTTTGCAAAAGAGAGATATTGGCAAGGAAAAGCTGTCTTGTACCATTGCATTTTTCTCCCAAACGAAGGACACTAGAATGAAAATTTTAAAGCCTCCTGTTAGTGCTTCATCTACACGTTATAGCCCTGAATTTTCCAATGCCTATCTCTTTGCAAAAGAGAGATATCGGCAAGGAAATGCTGTATTGTACCTTTGCATTTTTCTCCCAAACGAAAGACACTAGAATGAAAATTTTAAATCCTCCTGTTAGTGCTTCATCTACACGTTATAGCCCTGCATTTTCCAATGCCTATCTCTTTGCAAAAGAGAGATATCGGCAAGGAAAAGCTGCATTGTACTTTTGCATTTTTCTCCCAAATGAAAGACACTAGAATGAAAATTTTAAAGCCTCCTTTTAGTGCTTCATCTACACGTAATAGCCCTGAATTTTCCTATGCCTATCTCTTTGCAAAAGAGAGATATCGGCAAGGAAATGCTGTATTGTACCTTTGCATTTTTCTCCCAAACGAAAGACACTAGAATGAAAATTTTAAAGCCTACTGTTAGTGCTTCATCTACACGTTATAGCCCTGCATTTTCCAATGCCTATCTCTTTGCAAAAGAGAGATATCGGCAAGGAAAAGCTTCATTGTACTTTTGCATTTTTCTCCCAAACGAAAGACACTAGAATGAAAATTTTAAAGCCTCCTGTTAGTGCTTCATCTACACGTTATAGCCCTGAATTTTCCAATGCCTAGCTCTTTGCAAAAGAGAGATATTGGCAAGGAAAAGCTGTATTGTACCTTTGCATTTTTCTCCCAAACGAAAGACACTAGAATGAAAATTTTAAAGCCTCCTGTTAGTGCTTCATCTACACGTTATAGCCCTGAATTTTCCAATGCCTATCTCTTTGCAAAAGAGAGATATCGGCAAGGAAAAACTGTATTGTACCTTTGCATTTTTCTCCCAAACGAAAGACACTAGAATGAAAATTTTAAAGCCTCCTGTTAGTGCTTCATCTACACGTTATAGCCCTGCATTTTCCAATGCCTATCACTTTGCAAAAGAGAGATATCGGCAAGGAAAAGCAGCATTGTACTTTTGCATTTTTCTCCCAAACGAAAGACACTAGAATGAAAATTTTAAAGCCTCCTGTTAGGCCATCATCTACACGACATAGCCCTGAATTTTCCAATGCGCAGCTCTTTGCAAAAGAGAGATATTGGCAAGGAAAAGCTGTCTTGTACCTTTGCATTTTTCTCCCAAATGAAGGTCACTAGAAAGAAAATTTTAAAGCCTCCTGTTAGGCCATAATCTACACGACATAGCCCTGAATTTTCCAATGCGCAGCTCTTTGCAAAAGAGAGATATTGGCAAGGAAAAGCTGTCTTGTACCATTGCATTTTTCTCCCAAATTGAAGGACACTAGAAAGAAAATTTTAAAGCCTCCTGTTAGGCCATCATCTACACGACATAGCCCTGAATTTTCCAATGCGCAGCTCTTTGCAAAAGAGAGATATTGGCAAGGAAAAGCTGTCTTGTACCTTTGCATTTTTCTCCCAAACGAAGGTCACTAGAAAGAAAATTTTAAAGCCTCCTGTTAGGCCGTCATCTACACGACATAGCCCTGAATTTTCCAATGCGCAGCTCTTTGCAAAAGAGAGATATTGGCAAGGAAAAGCTGTCTTGTACCTTTGCATTTTTCTCCCAAACGAAGGTCACTAGAAAGAAAATTTTAAAGCCTCCTGTTAGGCCATCATCTACACGACATAGCCCTGAATTTTCCAATGAGTAGCTCTTTGCAAAAGAGAGATATTGGCAAGGAAAAGCTGTCTTGTACCTTTGCATTTTTCTCCCAAACGAAGGACACTAGAAAGAAAATTTTAAAGCCTCCTGTTAGGCCATCATCTACACGACATAGCCCTGAATTTTCCAATGCGCAGCTCTTTGCAAAAGAGAGATATTGGCAAGGAAAAGCTGTCTTGTACCATTGCATTTTTCTCCCAAACGAAGGACACTAGAAAGAACATTTTAAAGCCTCCTGTTAGGCCATCATCTACACGACATAGCCCTGAATTTTCCAATGCGCAGCTCTTTGCAAAAGAGAGATATTGGCAAGGAAAAGCTGTCTTGTACCTTTGCATTTTTCTCCCAAACGAAGGACACTAGAAAGAAAATTTTAAAGCCTCCTGTTAGGCCATCATCTACACGACATAGCCCTGAATTTTCCAATGCGTAGCTCTTTGCAAAAGAGAGATATTGGCAAGGAAAAGCTGTCTTGTACCTTTGCATTTTTCTCCCAAACGAAGGACACTAGAAAGAAAATTTTAAAGCCTCCTGTTAGGCCATCATCTACACGACATAGCCCTGAATTTTCCAATCCGTAGCTCTTTGCAAAAGAGAGATATTGGCAAGTAAAAGCTGTCTTGTACCTTTGCATTTTTCTCCCAAACGAAGGACACTAGAAAGAAAATTTTAAAGCCTCCTGTTAGGCCATCATCTACACGACATAGCCCTGAATTTTCCAATGCGCAGCTCTTTGCAAAAGAGATATATTGGCAAGGAAAAGCTGTGTTGTACCATTGCATTTTTCTCCCAAACGAAGGACACTAGAAAGAAAATTTTAAAGCCACCTGTTAGGCCATCATCTACACGACATAGCCCTGAATTTTCCAATGCGTAGCTCTTTGCAAAAGAGAGATATTGGCAAGGAAAAGCTGTCTTGTACCTTTGCATTTTTCTCCCAAACGAAGGACACTAGAAAGAAAATTTTAAAGCCTCCTGTTAGGCCATCATCTACACGACATAGCCCTGAATTTTCCAATGCGCAGCTCTTTGCAAAAGAGAGATATTGGCAAGGAAAAGCTGTCTTGTACCATTGCATTTTTCTCCCAAACGAAGGACACTAGAAAGAACATTTTAAAGCCTCCTGTTAGGCCATCATCTACACGACATAGCCCTGAATTTTCCAATGCGCAGCTCTTTGCAAAAGAGAGATATTGGCAAGGAAAAGCTGTCTTGTACCTTTGCATTTTTCTCCCAAACGAAGGTCACTAGAAAGAAAATTTTAAAGCCTCCTGTTAGGCCATCATCTACACGACATAGCCCTGAATTTTCCAATGCGTAGCTCTTTGCAAAATAGAGATATTGGCAAGGAAAAGCTGTCTTGTGCCTTTGCATTTTTCTCCCAAACGAAGGACACTAGAAAGAAAATTTTAAAGCCTACTGTTAGGCCATCATCTACACGACATAGCCCTGAATTTTCCAATGCGCAGCTCTTTGCAAAAGAGAGATATTGGCAAGGAAAAGCTGTCTTGTACCTTTGCATTTTTCTCCCAAACGAAGGACACTAGAAAGAAAATTTTAAAGCCTCCTGTTAGGCCATCATCTACACGACATAGCCCTGAATTTTCCAATGCGTAGCTCTTTGCAAAAGAGAGATATTGGCAAGGAAAAGCTGTCTTGTACCTTTGCATTTTTCTCCCAAACGAAGGACACTAGAAAGAAAATTTTAAAGCCATCATCTACACGACATAGCCCTGAATTTTCCAATGCGTAGCTCTTTGCAAAAGAGAGATATTGGTTTCTCCCAAACGAAGGACACTAGAAAGAAAATTTTAAAGCCTCCTGTTAGGCCATCATCTACACGACATAGCCCTGAATTTTCCAATCCGTAGCTCTTTGCAAAAGAGAGATATTGGCAAGGAAAAGCTGTCTTGTACCTTTGCATTTTTCTCCCAAACGAAGGACACTAGAAAGAAAATTTTAAAGCCTCCTGTTAGGCCATCATCTACACGACATAGCCCTGAATTTTCAAATGCGCAGCTCTTTGCAAAAGAGAGATATTGGCAAGGAAAAGCTGTCTTGTACCATTGCATTTTTCTCCCAAACGAAGAACACTAGAATGAAAATTTTAAAGCCTCCTGTTAGTGCTTCATCTACACGTAATAGCCCTGAATTTTCCTATGCCTATCTCTTTGCAAAAGAGAGATATCGGCAAGGAAATGCTGTATTGTACCTTTGCATTTTTCTCCCAAACGAAAGACACTAGACTGAAAATTTTAAAGCCTACTGTTAGTGCTTCATCTACACGTTATAGCCCTGCATTTTCCAATGCCTATCTCTTTGCAAAAGAGAGATATCGGCAAGGAAAAGCTTCATTGTACTTTTGCATTTTTCTCCCAAACGAAAGACACTAGAATGAAAATTTTAAAGCCTCCTGTTAGTGCTTCATCTACACGTTATAGCCCTGAATTTTCCAATGCCTAGCTCTTTGCAAAAGAGAGATATTGGCAAGGAAAAGCTGTATTGTACCTTTGCATTTTTCTCCCAAACGAAAGACACTAGAATGAAAATTTTAAAGCCTCCTGTTAGTGCTTCATCTACACGTTATAGCCCTGAATTTTCCAATGCCTATCTCTTTGCAAAAGAGAGATATCGGCAAGGAAAAGCTGTGTTGTACCTTTGCATTTTTCTCCCAAACGAAGGACACTAGAATGAAAATTTAAAAGCCTCCTGTTTAGTGCTTCATCTACACGGTATAGCCCTGAATTTTCCAATGCCTAGCTCTTTGCAAAAGAGAGATATTGGCAAGGAAAAGCTGTATTGTACCTTTGCATTTTTCTCCCAAACGAAGGACACTAGAATGAAAATTTTAAAGCCTACTATTAGTGCTTCATCTACACGTTATAGCCCTGCATTTTCCAATGCCTATCTCTTTGCAAAAGAGAGATATCGGCAAGGAAAAGCTGCATTGTACTTTTGCATTTTTCTCCCAAACGAAAGACACTAGAATGAAAATTTTAAAGCCTCCTTTTAGTGTTTCATCTACACGTAATAGCCCTGAATTTTCCAATGCCTATCTCTTTGCAAAAGAGAGATATCGGCAAGGAAAAGCTGTATTGTACCTTTGCATTTTTCTCCCAAACGAAGGACACTAGAATGAAAATTTAAAAGCCTCCTGTTTAGTGCTTCATCTACACGGTATAGCCCTGAATTTTCCAATGCCTAGCTCTTTGCAAAAGAGAGATATTGGCAAGGAAAAGCTGTATTGTACCTTTGCATTTTTCTCCCAAACGAAGGTCACTAGAAAGAAAATTTTAAAGCCTCCTGTTAGGCCATCATCTACACGACATAGCCCTGAATTTTCCAATGAGTAGCTCTTTGCAAAATAGAGATATTGGCAAGGAAAAGCTGTCTTGTACCTTTGCATTTTTCTCCCAAACGAAGGACACTAGAAAGAAAATTTTAAAGCCTCCTGTTAGGCCATCATCTACACGACATAGCCCTGAATTTTCCAATGCGCAGCTCTTTGCAAAAGAGAGATATTGGCAAGGAAAAGCTGTCTTGTACCTTTGCATTTTTCTCCCAAACGAAGGACACTAGAAAGAAAATTTTAAAGCCTCCTGTTAGGCCATCGTCTACACGACATAGCCCTGAATTTTCCAATGCGCAGCTCTTTGCAAAAGAGAGATATTGGCAAGGAAAAGCTGTCTTGTACCATTGCATTTTTCTTCCAAACGAAGGACACTAGAAAGAAAATTTTAAAGCCTCCTGTTAGGCCATCATCTACACGACATATCCCTGAATTTTCCAATGCGTAGCTCTTTGCAAAAGAGAGATATTGGCAAGGAAAAGCTGTCTTGTACCTTTGCATTTTTCTCCCAAACGAAGGACACTAGAAAGAAAATTTTAAAGCCTCCTGTTAGGCCATCATCTACACGACATAGCCCTGAATTTTCAAATGCGCAGCACTTTGCAAAAGAGAGATATTGGCAAGGAAAAGCTGTCTTGTACCATTGCATTTTTCTCCCAAACGAAGGACACTAGAATGAAAATTTTAAAGCCTCCTGTTAGTGCTTCATCTACACGTTATAGCCCTGAATTTTCCAATGCCTATCTCTTTGCAAAAGAGAGATATCGGCAAGGAAATGCTGTATTGTACCTTTGCATTTTTCTCCCAAACGAAAGACACTAGAATGAAAATTTTAAAGCCTCCTGTTAGTGCTTCATCTACACGTTATAGCCCTGCATTTTCCAATGCCTATCTCTTTGCAAAAGAGAGATATCGGCAAGGAAAAGCTGCATTGTACTTTTGCATTTTTCTCCCAAATGAAAGACACTAGAATGAAAATTTTAAAGCCTCCTTTTAGTGCTTCATCTACACGTAATAGCCCTGAATTTTCCTATGCCTATCTCTTTGCAAAAGAGAGATATCGGCAAGGAAATGCTGTATTGTACCTTTGCATTTTTCTCCCAAACGAAAGACACTAGAATGAAAATTTTAAAGCCTACTGTTAGTGCTTCATCTACACGTTATAGCCCTGCATTTTCCAATGCCTATCTCTTTGCAAAAGAGAGATATCGGCAAGGAAAAGCTTCATTGTACTTTTGCATTTTTCTCCCAAACGAAAGACACTAGAATGAAAATTTTAAAGCCTCCTGTTAGTGCTTCATCTACACGTTATAGCCCTGAATTTTCCAATGCCTAGCTCTTTGCAAAAGAGAGATATTGGCAAGGAAAAGCTGTATTGTACCTTTGCATTTTTCTCCCAAACGAAAGACACTAGAATGAAAATTTTAAAGCCTCCTGTTAGTGCTTCATCTACACGTTATAGCCCTGAATTTTCCAATGCCTATCTCTTTGCAAAAGAGAGATATCGGCAAGGAAAAACTGTATTGTACCTTTGCATTTTTCTCCCAAACGAAAGACACTAGAATGAAAATTTTAAAGCCTCCTGTTAGTGCTTCAACTACACGTTATAGCCCTGAATTTTCCAATGCCTATCTCTTTGCAAAAGAGAGATATCGGCAAGGAAATGCTGTATTGTACCTTTGCATTTTTCTCCCAAACGAAAGACACTAGAATGAAAATTTTAAAGCCTCCTTTTAGTGCTTCATCTACACGTAATAGCCCTGAATTTTCCTATGCCTATCTCTTTGCAAAAGAGAGATATCGGCAAGGAAATGCTGTATTGTACCTTTGCATTTTTCTCCCAAACGAAAGACACTAGAATGAAAATTTTAAAGCCTACTGTTAGTGCTTCATCTACACGTTATAGCCCTGCATTTTCCAATGCCTATCTCTTTGCAAAAGAGAGATATCGGCAAGGAAAAGCTTCATTGTACTTTTGCATTTTTCTCCCAAACGAAAGACACTAGAATGAAAATTTTAAAGCCTCCTGTTAGTGCTTCATCTACACGTTATAGCCCTGAATTTTCCAATGCCTAGCTCTTTGCAAAAGAGAGATATTGGCAAGGAAAAGCTGTATTGTACCTTTGCATTTTTCTCCCAAACGAAAGACACTAGAATGAAAATTTTAAAGCCTCCTGTTAGTGCTTCATCTACACGTTATAGCCCTGAATTTTCCAATGCCTATCTCTTTGCAAAAGAGAGATATCGGCAAGGAAAAACTGTATTGTACCTTTGCATTTTTCTCCCAAACGAAAGACACTAGAATGAAAATTTTAAAGCCTCCTGTTAGTGCTTCAACTACACGTTATAGCCCTGAATTTTCCAATGCCTATCTCTTTGCAAAAGAGAGATATCGGCAAGGAAAAGCTGTATTGTACCTTTGCATTTTTCTCCCAAACGAAGGACACTAGAATGAAAATTTAAAAGCCTCCTGTTTAGTGCTTCATCTACACGGTATAGTCCTGAATTTTCCAATGCCTAGCTCTTTGCAAAAGAGAGATATTGGCAAGGAAAAGCTGTATTGTACCTTTGCATTTTTCTCCCAAACGAAGGACACTAGAATGAAAATTTTAAAGCCTCCTGTTAGTGCTTCATCTACACGTTATAGCCCTGAATTTTCCAATGTCTATCTCTTTGCAAAAGAGAGATATCGGCAAGGAAAAACTGTATTGTACCTTTGCATTTTTCTCCCAAACGAAAGACACTAGAATGAAAATTTTAAAGCCTCCTGTTAGTGCTTCATCTACACGTTATAGCCCTGAATTTTCCAATGCCTAGCTCTTTGCAAAAGAGAGATATTGGCAAGGAAAAGCTGTATTGTACCTTTGCATTTTTCTCCCAAACTAAAGACACTAGAATGAAAATTTTAAAGCCTACTGTTAGTGCTTCATCTACACGTTATAGCCCTGAATTTTCCAATGCCTATCTCTTTGCAAAAGAGAGATATCGGCAACGAAATGCTGCATTGTACCTTTGCATTTTTCTCCCAAACGAAAGACACTAGAATGAAAATTTTAAAGCCTCCTGTTAGTGCTTCATCTACCCGTTATAGCCCTGCATTTTCCAATGCCTATCTCTTTGCAAAAGAGAGATATCGGCAAGGAAAAGCTGCATTGTACTTTTGCATTTTTCTCCCAAACGAAAGACACTAGAATGAAAATTTTAAAGCCTCCTTTTAGTGCTTCATCTACACGTAATAGCCCTGAATTTTCCAATGCCTATCTCTTTGCAAAAGAGAGATATCGGCAAGGAAAAGCTGTATTGTACCTTTGCATTTTTCTCCCAAACGAAGGACACTAGAATGAAAATTTAAAAGCCTCCTGTTTAGTGCTTCATCTACACGGTATAGCCCTGAATTTTCCAATGCCTAGCTCTTTGCAAAAGAGAGATATTGGCAAGGAAAAGCTGTATTGTACCTTTGCATTTTTCTCCCAAACGAAGGACACTAGAATGAAAATTTTAAAGCCTCCTGTTAGTGCTTCATCTACACGGTATAGCCCTGAATTTTCCAATGCATATCTCTTTGCAAAAGAGAGATATCGGCAAGGAAAAACTGTATTGTACCTTTGCATTTTTCTCCCAAACGAAAGACACTAGAATGAAAATTTTAAAGCCTCCTGTTAGTGCTTCATCTACACGTTATAGCCCTGAATTTTCCAATGCCTAGCTCTTTGCAAAAGAGAGATATCGGCAAGGAAAAGCTGTATTGTACCTTTGCATTTTTCTCCCAAACTAAAGACACTAGAATGAAAATTTTAAAGCCTACTGTTAGTGCTTCATCTACACGTTATAGCCCTGAATTTTCCAATGCCTAGCTCTTTGCAAAAGAGAGATATCGGCAAGGAAAAGCTGTATTGTACCTTTGCATTTTTCTCCCAAACGAAAGACACTAGAATGAAAATTTTAAAGCCTCCTGTTAGTGCTTCATCTACACGTTATAGCCCTGAATTTTCCAATGCCTATCTCTTTGCAAAAGAGAGATATCGGCAAGGAAAAGCTTTATTGTACCTTTGCATTTTTCTCCCAAACGAAGGACACTAGAATGAAAATTTTAAAGCCTCCTATTAGTGCTTCATCTACACGTTATAGCCCTGAATTTTCCAATGCCTATCTCTTTGCAAAAGAGAGATATCGGCAAGGAAAAGCTGTATTTTACCTTTGCATTTTTCTCCCAAACGAAGGACACTAGAATGAAAATTTTAAAGCCTCCTGTTAGTGCTTCATCTACACGTTATAGCCCAGAATTTTCCAATGCCTATCTCTTTGCAAAAGAGAGATATCGGCAAGGAAAAGCTGTCTTGTACCTTTGCATTTTTCTCCCAAACGAAGGACACTAGAAAGAAAATTTTAAAGCCTCCTGTTAGGCCATCATCTACACGACATAGCCCTGAATTTTCCAATGCGCAGCTCTTTGCAAAAGAGAGATATTGGCAAGGAAAAGCTGTCTTGTACCATTGCATTTTTCTCCCAAACGAAGGACACTAGAAAGAAAATTTTAAAGCCTCCTGTTAGGCCATCATCTACACGACATAGCCCTGAATTTTCCAATGCGTAGCTCTTTGCAAAAGAGAGATATTGGCAAGGAAAAGCTGTCTTGTACCTTTGCATTTTTCTCCCAAACGAAGGACACTAGAAAGAAAATTTTAAAGCCTCCTGTTAGGCCATCATCTACACGACATAGCCCTGAATTTTCCAATCCGTAGCTCTTTGCAAAAGAGAGATATTGGCAAGGAAAAGCTGTATTGTACCTTTGCATTTTTCTCCCAAACGAAAGACACTAGAATGAAAATTTTAAAGCCTCCTGTTAGTGCTTCATCTACACGTTATAGCCCTGAATTTTCCAATGCCTATCTCTTTGCAAAAGAGAGATATTGGCAAGGAAAAGCTGTATTGTACCTTTGCATTTTTCTCCCAAACGAAGGACACTAGAATGAAAATTTTTAAGCCTCCTGTTAGTGCTTCATCTACACGTTATAGCCCTGAATTTTCCAATGCCTATCTCTTTGCAAAAGAGAGATATCGGCAAGGAAAAGCTGTATTGTACCTTTGCATTTTTCTCCCAAACGAAAGACACTAGAATGAAAATTTTAAAGCCTCCTGTTAGTGCTTCATCTACACGTTATAGCCCTGAATTTTCCAATGC
Organism: Pseudophryne corroboree; assembly: GCF_028390025.1. Lineage (NCBI taxonomy): Eukaryota > Metazoa > Chordata > Amphibia > Anura > Myobatrachidae > Pseudophryne > Pseudophryne corroboree. Next base: position 471,509 of record NW_026970062.1, read on the forward strand.
CTATCTCTTTGAAAAAGAGAGATATCGGCAAGGAAAAGCTGTATTGTACCTTTGCATTTTTCTCCCAAACTAAAGACACTAGAATGAAAATTTTAAAGCCTACTGTTAGTGCTTCATCTACACGTTATAGCCCTGCATTTTTCAATGCCTATCTCTTTGCAAAAGAGAGATATCGGCAAGGAAAAGCTGCATTGTACTTTTGCATTTTTCTCCCAAACGAAAGACACTAGAATGAAAATTTTAAAGCCTCCTGTTAGTGCTTCATCTACACGTTATAGCCCTGAATTTTCCAATGCCTATCTCTTTGCAAAAGAGAGATATCGGCAAGGAAAAGCTTTATTGTACCTTTGCATTTTTCTCCCAAACGAAGGACACTAGAATGAAAATTTTAAAGCCTCCTATTAGTGCTTCATCTACACGTTATAGCCCTGAATTTTCCAATGCCTATCTCTTTGCAAAAGAGAGATATCGGCAAGGAAAAGCTGTATTTTACCTTTGCATTTTTCTCCCAAACGAAGAACACTAGAATGAAAATTTTAAAGCCTCCTGTTAGTGCTTCATCTACACGTTATAGCCCAGAATTTTCCAATGCCTATCTCTTTGCAAAAGAGAGATATCGGCAAGGAAAAGCTGTATTGTACCTTTGCATTTTTCTCCCAAACGAAGGTCACTAGAAAGAAAATTTTAAAGCCTCCTGTTAGGCCATCATCTACACGACATAGCCCGGAATTTTCCAATGAGTAGCTCTTTGCAAAATAGAGATATTGGCAAGGAAAAGCTGTCTTGTACCTTTGCATTTTTCTCCCAAACGAAGGACACTAGAAAGAAAATTTTAAAGCCTCCTGTTAGGCCATCATCTACACGACATAGCCCTGAATTTTCCAATGCGCAGCTCTTTGCAAAAGAGAGATATTGGCAAGGAAAAGCTGTCTTGTACCTTTGCATTTTTCTCCCAAACGAAGGACACTAGAAAGAAAATTTTAAAGCCTCCTGTTAGGCCATCGTCTACACGACATAGCCCTGAATTTTCCAATGCGCAGCTCTTTGCAAAAGAGAGATATTGGCAAGGAAAAGCTGTCTTGTACCATTGCATTTTTCTCCCAAACGAAGGACACTAGAAAGAAAATTTTAAAGCCTCCTGTTAGGCCATCATCTACACGACATATCCCTGAATTTTCCAATGCGTAGCTCTTTGCAAAAGAGAGATATTGGCAAGGAAAAGCTGTCTTGTACCTTTGCATTTTTCTCCCAAACGAAGGACACTAGAAAGAAAATTTTAAAGCCTCCTGTTAGGCCATCATCTACACGACATAGCCCTGAATTTTCAAATGCGCAGCACTTTGCAAAAGAGAGATATTGGTAAGGAAAAGCTGTCTTGTACCATTGCATTTTTCTCCCAAACGAAGGACACTAGAATGAAAATTTTAAAGCCTCCTGTTAGTGCTTCATCTACACGTTATAGCCCTGAATTTTCCAATGCCTATCTCTTTGCAAAAGAGAGATATCGGCAAGGAAATGCTGTATTGTACCTTTGCATTTTTCTCCCAAACGAAAGACACTAGAATGAAAATTTTAAAGCCTCCTGTTAGTGCTTCATCTACACGTTATAGCCCTACATTTTCCAATGCCTATCTCTTTGCAAAAGAGAGATATCGGCAAGGAAAAGCTGCATTGTACTTTTGCATTTTTCTCCCAAACGAAAGACACTAGAATGAAAATTTTAAAGATTCCTTTTAGTGCTTCATCTACACGTAATAGCCCTGAATTTTCCAATGCCTATCTCTTTGCAAAAGAGAGATATCGGCAAGGAAATGCTGTATTGTAACTTTGCATTTTTCTCCCAAACGAAAGACACTAGAATGAAAATTTTAAAGCCTACTGTTAGTGCTTCATCTACACGTTATAGCCCTGCATTTTCCAATGCCTATCTCTTTGCAAAAGAGAGATATCGGCAAGGAAAAGCTGCATTGTACTTTTGCATTTTTCTCCCAAACGAAAGACACTAGAATGAAAATTTTAAAGCCTCCTGTTAGTGCTTCATCTACACGTTATAGCCTTGAATTTTCCAATGCCTAGCTCTTTGCAAAAGAGAGATATTGGTAAGGAAAAGCTGTCTTGTACCATTGCATTTTTCTCCCAAACGAAGGACACTAGAATGAAAATTTTAAAGCCTCCTGTTAGTGCTTCATCTACACGTTATAGCCCTGAATTTTCCAATGCCTATCTCTTTGCAAAAGAGAGATATCGGCAACGAAATGCTGTATTGTACCTTTGCATTTTTCTCCCAAACGAAAGACACTAGAATGAAAATTTTAAAGCCTCCTGTTAGTGCTTCATCTACACGTTATAGCCCTACATTTTCCAATGCCTATCTCTTTGCAAAAGAGAGATATCGGCAAGGAAAAGCTGCATTGTACTTTTGCATTTTTCTCCCAAACGAAAGACACTAGAATGAAAATTTTAAAGCCTCCTTTTAGTGCTTCATCTACACGTAATAGCCCTGAATTTTCCAATGCCTATCTCTTTGCAAAAGAGAGATATCGGCAAGGAAATGCTGTATTGTACCTTTGCATTTTTCTCCCAAACGAAAGACACTAGAATGAAAATTTTAAAGCCTACTGTTAGTGCTTCATCTACACGTTATAGCCCTGCATTTTCCAATGCCTATCTCTTTGCAAAAGAGAGATATCGGCAAGGAAAAGCTGCATTGTACTTTTGCATTTTTCTCCCAAACGAAAGACACTAGAATGAAAATTTTAAAGCCTCCTGTTAGTGCTTCATCTACACGTTATAGCCTTGAATTTTCCAATGCCTAGCTCTTTGCAAAAGAGAGATATTGGCAAGGAAAAGCTGTATTGTACCTTTGCATTTTTCTCCCAAACGAAGGACACTAGAATGAAAATTTTAAAGCCTCCTATTAGTGCTTCATCTACACGTTATAGCCCTGAATTTTCCAATGCCTATCTCTTTGCAAAAGAGAGATATCGGCAAGGAAAAGCTTTATTGTACCTTTGCATTTTTCTCCCAAACGAAGGACACTAGAATGAAAATTTTAAAGCCTCCTATTAGTGCTTCATCTACACGTTATAGCCCTGAATTTTCCAATGCCTATCTCTTTGCAAAAGAGAGATATCGGCAAGGAAAAGCTGTATTTTACCTTTGCATTTTTCTCCCAAACGAAGGACACTAGAATGAAAATTTTAAAGCCTCCTGTTAGTGCTTCATCTACACGTTATAGCCCAGAATTTTCCAATGCCTATCTCTTTGCAAAAGAGAGATATCGGCAAGGAAAAGCAGTATTGTACCTTTGCATTTTTCTACCAAACGAAGGACACTAGAATGAAAATTTAAAAGCCTCCTGTTAGTGCTTCATCTACACGGTATAGCCCTGAATTTTCCAATGCCTAGCTCTTTGCAAAAGAGAGATATTGGCAAGGAAAAGCTGTATTGTACCTTTGCATTTTTCTCCCAAACGAAGGACACTAGAATGAAAATTTTAAAGCCTCCTGTTAGTGCTTCATCTACACGTTATAGCCCTGAATTTTCCAATGCCTATCTCTTTGCAAAAGAGAGATATCGGCAAGGAAAAACTGTATTGTACCTTTGCATTTTTCTCCCAAACGAAAGACACTAGAATGAAAATTTTAAAGCCTCCTGTTAGTGCTTCATCTACACGTTATAGCCCTGCATTTTCCAATGCGCAGCTCTTTGCAAAAGAGAGATATTGGCAAGGAAAAGCTGTCTTGTACCTTTGCATTTTTCTCCCAAACGAAGGACACTAGAAAGAAAATTTTAAAGCCTCCTGTTAGGCCATCATCTACACGACATAGCCCTGAATTTTCCAATGCGCAGCTCTTTGCAAAAGAGAGATATTGGCAAGGAAAAGCTGTCTTGTACCTTTGCATTTTTCTCCCAAACGAAGGACACTAGAAAGAAAATTTTAAAGCCTCCTGTTAGGCCATCATCTACACGACATAGCCCTGAATTTTCCAATGCGTAGCTCTTTGCAAAAGAGAGATATTGGCAAGGAAAAGCTGTCTTGTACCATTGCATTTTTCTCCCAAACGAAGGACACTAGAAAGAAAATTTTAAAGCCTCCTGTTAGGCCATCATCTACACGACATAGCCCTGAATTTTCCAATGCGTAGCTCTTTGCAAAAGAGAGATATCGGCAAGGAAAAGCTGCATTGTACTTTTGCATTTTTCTCCCAAATGAAAGACACTAGAATGAAAATTTTAAAGCCTCCTTTTAGTGCTTCATCTACACGTAATAGCCCTGAATTTTCCTATGCCTATCTCTTTGCAAAAGAGAGATATCGGCAAGGAAATGCTGTATTGTACCTTTGCATTTTTCTCCCAAACGAAAGACACTAGAATGAAAATTTTAAAGCCTACTGTTAGTGCTTCATCTACACGTTATAGTCCTGCATTTTCCAATGCCTATCTCTTTGCAAAAGAGAGATATCGGCAAGGAAAAACTGTATTGTACCTTTGCATTTTTCTCCCAAACGAAAGACACTAGAATGAAAATTTTAAAGCCTCCTGTTAGTGCTTCAACTACACGTTATAGCCCTGAATTTTCCAATGCCTATCTCTTTGCAAAAGAGAGATATCGGCAAGGAAAAGCTGTATTGTACCTTTGCATTTTTCTCCCAAACGAAGGACACTAGAATGAAAATTTAAAAGCCTCCTGTTTAGTGCTTCATCTACACGGTATAGCCCTGAATTTTCCAATGCCTAGCTCTTTGCAAAAGAGAGATATTGGCAAGGAAAAACTGTATTGTACCTTTGCATTTTTCTCCCAAACGAAGGACACTAGAATGAAAATTTTAAAGCCTCCTGTTAGTGCTTCATCTACACGTTATAGCCCTGAATTTTCAAATGCCTATCTCTTTGCAAAAGAGAGATATCGGCAAGGAAAAACTGTATTGTACCTTTGCATTTTTCTCCCAAACGAAAGACACTAGAATGAAAATTTTAAAGCCTCCTGTTAGTGCTTCATCTACACGTTATAGCCCTGAATTTTCCAATGCCTAGCTCTTTGCAAAAGAGAGATATTGGCAAGGAAAAGCTGTATTGTACCTTTGCATTTTTCTCCCAAACTAAAGACACTAGAATGAAAATTTTAAAGCCTACTGTTAGTGCTTCATCTACACGTTATAGCCCTGAATTTTCCAATGCCTAGCTCTTTGCAAAAGAGAGATATTGGCAAGGAAAAACTGTATTGTACCTTTGCATTTTTCTCCCAAACGAAGGACACTAGAATGAAAATTTTAAAGCCTCCTGTTAGTGCTTCATCTACACGTTATAGCCCTGAATTTTCCAATGCCTATCTCTTTGCAAAAGAGAGATATCGGCAAGGAAAAACTGTATTGTACCTTTGCATTTTTCTCCCAAACGAAAGACACTAGAATGAAAATTTTAAAGCCTCCTGTTAGTGCTTCATCTACACGTTATAGCCCTGCATTTTCCAATGCGCAGCTCTTTGCAAAAGAGAGATATTGGCAAGGAAAAGCTGTCTTGTACCTTTGCATTTTTCTCCCAAACGAAGGTCACTAGAAAGAAAATTTTAAAGCCTCCTGTTAGGCCATCATCTACACGACATAGCCCTGAATTTTCCAATGCGTAGCTCTTTGCAAAATAGAGATATTGGCAAGGAAAAGCTGTCTTGTACCTTTGCATTTTTCTCCCAAACGAAGGACACTAGAAAGAAAATTTTAAAGCCTCCTGTTAGGCCATCATCTACACGACATAGCCCTGAATTTTCCAATGCGCAGCTCTTTGCAAAAGAGAGATATTGGCAAGGAAAAGCTGTCTTGTACCTTTGCATTTTTCTCCCAAACGAAGGACACTAGAAAGAAAATTTTAAAGCCTCCTGTTAGGCCATCATCTACACGACATAGCCCTGAATTTTCCAATGCGTAGCTCTTTGCAAAAGAGAGATATTGGCAAGGAAAAGCTGTATTGTACCTTTGCATTTTTCTCCCAAACGAAGGACACTAGAAAGAAAATTTTAAAGCCTCCTGTTAGGCCATCATCTACACGACATAGCCCTGAATTTTCCAATGCGCAGCTCTTTGCAAAAGAGAGATATTGGCAAGGAAAAGCTGTCTTGTACCATTGCATTTTTCTCCCAAACGAAGGACACTAGAAAGAAAATTTTAAAGCCTCCTGTTAGGCCATCATCTACACGACATAGCCCTGAATTTTCCAATGCGTAGCTCTTTGCAAAAGAGAGATATCGGCAAGGAAAAGCTGCATTGTACTTTTGCATTTTTCTCCCAAATGAAAGACACTAGAATGAAAATTTTAAAGCCTCCTTTTAGTGCTTCATCTACACGTAATAGCCCTGAATTTTCCTATGCCTATCTCTTTGCAAAAGAGAGATATCGGCAAGGAAATGCTGTATTGTACCTTTGCATTTTTCTCCCAAACGAAAGACACTAGAATGAAAATTTTAAAGCCTACTGTTAGTGCTTCATCTACACGTTATAGCCCTGCATTTTCCAATGCCTATCTCTTTGCAAAAGAGAGATATCGGCAAGGAAAAGCTGCATTGTACTTTTGCATTTTTCTCCCAAACGAAAGACACTAGAATGAAAATTTTAAAGCCTCCTGTTAGTGCTTCATCTACATGTTATAGCCCTGAATTTTCCAATGCCTATCTCTTTGCAAAAGAGAGATATCGGCAAGGAAAAACTGTATTGTACCTTTGCATTTTTCTCCCAAACGAAAGACACTAGAATGAAAATTTTAAAGCCTCCTGTTAGTGCTTCAACTACACGTTATAGCCCTGAATTTTCCAATGCCTATCTCTTTGCAAAAGAGAGATATCGGCAAGGAAAAGCTGTATTGTACCTTTGCATTTTTCTCCCAAACGAAGGACACTAGAATGAAAATTTAAAAGCCTCCTGTTTAGTGCTTCATCTACACGGTATAGCCCTGAATTTTCCAATGCCTAGCTCTTTGCAAAAGAGAGATATCGGCAACGAAATGCTGTATTGTACCTTTGCATTTTTCTCCCAAACGAAAGACACTAGAATGAAAATTTTAAAGCCTACTGTTAGTGCTTCATCTACACGTTATAGCCCTGAATTTTCCAATGCCTATCTCTTTGCAAAAGAGAGATATCGGCAACGAAATGCTGTATTGTACCTTTGCATTTTTCTCCCAAACGAAAGACACTAGAATGAAAATTTTAAAGCCTACTGTTAGTGCTTCATCTACACGTTATAGCCCTGAATTTTCCAATGCCTATCTCTTTGCAAAAGAGAGATATTGGCAAGGAAAAGCTGTCTTGTACCTTTGCATTTTTCTCCCAAACGAAGGACACTAGAAAGAAAATTTTAAAGCCTCCTGTTAGGCCATCATCTACACGACATAGCCCTGAATTTTCCAATGCGCAGCTCTTTGCAAAAGAGAGATATTGGCAAGGAAAAGCTGTCTTGTACCTTTGCATTTTTCTCCCAAACGAAGGACACTAGAAAGAAAATTTTAAAGCCTCCTGTTAGGCCATCGTCTACACGACATAGCCCTGAATTTTCCAATGCGCAGCTCTTTGCAAAAGAGAGATATTGGCAAGGAAAAGCTGTCTTGTACCATTGCATTTTTCTCCCAAACGAAGGACACTAGAAAGAAAATTTTAAAGCCTCCTGTTAGGCCATCATCTACACGACATATCCCTGAATTTTCCAATGCGTAGCTCTTTGCAAAAGAGAGATATTGGCAAGGAAAAGCTGTCTTGTACCTTTGCATTTTTCTCCCAAACGAAGGACACTAGAAAGAAAATTTTAAAGCCTCCTGTTAGGCCATCATCTACACGACATAGCCCTGAATTTTCAAATGCGCAGCACTTTGCAAAAGAGAGATATTGGTAAGGAAAAGCTGTCTTGTACCATTGCATTTTTCTCCCAAACGAAGGACACTAGAATGAAAATTTTAAAGCCTCCTGTTAGTGCTTCATCTACACGTTATAGCCCTGAATTTTCCAATGCCTATCTCTTTGCAAAAGAGAGATATCGGCAAGGAAATGCTGTATTGTACCTTTGCATTTTTCTCCCAAACGAAAGACACTAGAATGAAAATTTTAAAGCCTCCTGTTAGTGCTTCATCTACACGTTATAGCCCTACATTTTCCAATGCCTATCTCTTTGCAAAAGAGAGATATCGGCAAGGAAAAGCTGCATTGTACTTTTGCATTTTTCTCCCAAACGAAAGACACTAGAATGAAAATTTTAAAGATTCCTTTTAGTGCTTCATCTACACGTAATAGCCCTGAATTTTCCAATGCCTATCTCTTTGCAAAAGAGAGATATCGGCAAGGAAATGCTGTATTGTAACTTTGCATTTTTCTCCCAAACGAAAGACACTAGAATGAAAATTTTAAAGCCTACTGTTAGTGCTTCATCTACACGTTATAGCCCTGCATTTTCCAATGCCTATCTCTTTGCAAAAGAGAGATATCGGCAAGGAAAAGCTGCATTGTACTTTTGCATTTTTCTCCCAAACGAAAGACACTAGAATGAAAATTTTAAAGCCTCCTGTTAGTGCTTCATCTACACGTTATAGCCTTGAATTTTCCAATGCCTAGCTCTTTGCAAAAGAGAGATATTGGTAAGGAAAAGCTGTCTTGTACCATTGCATTTTTCTCCCAAACGAAGGACACTAGAATGAAAATTTTAAAGCCTCCTGTTAGTGCTTCATCTACACGTTATAGCCCTGAATTTTCCAATGCCTATCTCTTTGCAAAAGAGAGATATCGGCAACGAAATGCTGTATTGTACCTTTGCATTTTTCTCCCAAACGAAAGACACTAGAATGAAAATTTTAAAGCCTCCTGTTAGTGCTTCATCTACACGTTATAGCCCTACATTTTCCAATGCCTATCTCTTTGCAAAAGAGAGATATCGGCAAGGAAAAGCTGCATTGTACTTTTGCATTTTTCTCCCAAACGAAAGACACTAGAATGAAAATTTTAAAGCCTCCTTTTAGTGCTTCATCTACACGTAATAGCCCTGAATTTTCCAATGCCTATCTCTTTGCAAAAGAGAGATATCGGCAAGGAAATGCTGTATTGTACCTTTGCATTTTTCTCCCAAACGAAAGACACTAGAATGAAAATTTTAAAGCCTACTGTTAGTGCTTCATCTACACGTTATAGCCCTGCATTTTCCAATGCCTATCTCTTTGCAAAAGAGAGATATCGGCAAGGAAAAGCTGCATTGTACTTTTGCATTTTTCTCCCAAACGAAAGACACTAGAATGAAAATTTTAAAGCCTCCTGTTAGTGCTTCATCTACACGTTATAGCCTTGAATTTTCCAATGCCTAGCTCTTTGCAAAAGAGAGATATTGGCAAGGAAAAGCTGTATTGTACCTTTGCATTTTTCTCCCAAACGAAGGACACTAGAATGAAAATTTTAAAGCCTCCTATTAGTGCTTCATCTACACGTTATAGCCCTGAATTTTCCAATGCCTATCTCTTTGCAAAAGAGAGATATCGGCAAGGAAAAGCTTTATTGTACCTTTGCATTTTTCTCCCAAACGAAGGACACTAGAATGAAAATTTTAAAGCCTCCTATTAGTGCTTCATCTACACGTTATAGCCCTGAATTTTCCAATGCCTATCTCTTTGCAAAAGAGAGATATCGGCAAGGAAAAGCTGTATTTTACCTTTGCATTTTTCTCCCAAACGAAGGACACTAGAATGAAAATTTTAAAGCCTCCTGTTAGTGCTTCATCTACACGTTATAGCCCAGAATTTTCCAATGCCTATCTCTTTGCAAAAGAGAGATATCGGCAAGGAAAAGCAGTATTGTACCTTTGCATTTTTCTACCAAACGAAGGACACTAGAATGAAAATTTAAAAGCCTCCTGTTAGTGCTTCATCTACACGGTATAGCCCTGAATTTTCCAATGCCTAGCTCTTTGCAAAAGAGAGATATTGGCAAGGAAAAGCTGTATTGTACCTTTGCATTTTTCTCCCAAACGAAGGACACTAGAATGAAAATTTTAAAGCCTCCTGTTAGTGCTTCATCTACACGTTATAGCCCTGAATTTTCCAATGCCTATCTCTTTGCAAAAGAGAGATATCGGCAAGGAAAAACTGTATTGTACCTTTGCATTTTTCTCCCAAACGAAAGACACTAGAATGAAAATTTTAAAGCCTCCTGTTAGTGCTTCATCTACACGTTATAGCCCTGCATTTTCCAATGCGCAGCTCTTTGCAAAAGAGAGATATTGGCAAGGAAAAGCTGTCTTGTACCTTTGCATTTTTCTCCCAAACGAAGGACACTAGAAAGAAAATTTTAAAGCCTCCTGTTAGGCCATCATCTACACGACATAGCCCTGAATTTTCCAATGCGCAGCTCTTTGCAAAAGAGAGATATTGGCAAGGAAAAGCTGTCTTGTACCTTTGCATTTTTCTCCCAAACGAAGGACACTAGAAAGAAAATTTTAAAGCCTCCTGTTAGGCCATCATCTACACGACATAGCCCTGAATTTTCCAATGCGTAGCTCTTTGCAAAAGAGAGATATTGGCAAGGAAAAGCTGTCTTGTACCATTGCATTTTTCTCCCAAACGAAGGACACTAGAAAGAAAATTTTAAAGCCTCCTGTTAGGCCATCATCTACACGACATAGCCCTGAATTTTCCAATGCGTAGCTCTTTGCAAAAGAGAGATATCGGCAAGGAAAAGCTGCATTGTACTTTTGCATTTTTCTCCCAAATGAAAGACACTAGAATGAAAATTTTAAAGCCTCCTTTTAGTGCTTCATCTACACGTAATAGCCCTGAATTTTCCTATGCCTATCTCTTTGCAAAAGAGAGATATCGGCAAGGAAATGCTGTATTGTACCTTTGCATTTTTCTCCCAAACGAAAGACACTAGAATGAAAATTTTAAAGCCTACTGTTAGTGCTTCATCTACACGTTATAGTCCTGCATTTTCCAATGCCTATCTCTTTGCAAAAGAGAGATATCGGCAAGGAAAAACTGTATTGTACCTTTGCATTTTTCTCCCAAACGAAAGACACTAGAATGAAAATTTTAAAGCCTCCTGTTAGTGCTTCAACTACACGTTATAGCCCTGAATTTTCCAATGCCTATCTCTTTGCAAAAGAGAGATATCGGCAAGGAAAAGCTGTATTGTACCTTTGCATTTTTCTCCCAAACGAAGGACACTAGAATGAAAATTTAAAAGCCTCCTGTTTAGTGCTTCATCTACACGGTATAGCCCTGAATTTTCCAATGCCTAGCTCTTTGCAAAAGAGAGATATTGGCAAGGAAAAACTGTATTGTACCTTTGCATTTTTCTCCCAAACGAAGGACACTAGAATGAAAATTTTAAAGCCTCCTGTTAGTGCTTCATCTACACGTTATAGCCCTGAATTTTCAAATGCCTATCTCTTTGCAAAAGAGAGATATCGGCAAGGAAAAACTGTATTGTACCTTTGCATTTTTCTCCCAAACGAAAGACACTAGAATGAAAATTTTAAAGCCTCCTGTTAGTGCTTCATCTACACGTTATAGCCCTGAATTTTCCAATGCCTAGCTCTTTGCAAAAGAGAGATATTGGCAAGGAAAAGCTGTATTGTACCTTTGCATTTTTCTCCCAAACTAAAGACACTAGAATGAAAATTTTAAAGCCTACTGTTAGTGCTTCATCTACACGTTATAGCCCTGAATTTTCCAATGCCTAGCTCTTTGCAAAAGAGAGATATTGGCAAGGAAAAACTGTATTGTACCTTTGCATTTTTCTCCCAAACGAAGGACACTAGAATGAAAATTTTAAAGCCTCCTGTTAGTGCTTCATCTACACGTTATAGCCCTGAATTTTCCAATGCCTATCTCTTTGCAAAAGAGAGATATCGGCAAGGAAAAACTGTATTGTACCTTTGCATTTTTCTCCCAAACGAAAGACACTAGAATGAAAATTTTAAAGCCTCCTGTTAGTGCTTCATCTACACGTTATAGCCCTGCATTTTCCAATGCGCAGCTCTTTGCAAAAGAGAGATATTGGCAAGGAAAAGCTGTCTTGTACCTTTGCATTTTTCTCCCAAACGAAGGTCACTAGAAAGAAAATTTTAAAGCCTCCTGTTAGGCCATCATCTACACGACATAGCCCTGAATTTTCCAATGCGTAGCTCTTTGCAAAATAGAGATATTGGCAAGGAAAAGCTGTCTTGTACCTTTGCATTTTTCTCCCAAACGAAGGACACTAGAAAGAAAATTTTAAAGCCTCCTGTTAGGCCATCATCTACACGACATAGCCCTGAATTTTCCAATGCGCAGCTCTTTGCAAAAGAGAGATATTGGCAAGGAAAAGCTGTCTTGTACCTTTGCATTTTTCTCCCAAACGAAGGACACTAGAAAGAAAATTTTAAAGCCTCCTGTTAGGCCATCATCTACACGACATAGCCCTGAATTTTCCAATGCGTAGCTCTTTGCAAAAGAGAGATATTGGCAAGGAAAAGCTGTATTGTACCTTTGCATTTTTCTCCCAAACGAAGGACACTAGAAAGAAAATTTTAAAGCCTCCTGTTAGGCCATCATCTACACGACATAGCCCTGAATTTTCCAATGCGCAGCTCTTTGCAAAAGAGAGATATTGGCAAGGAAAAGCTGTCTTGTACCATTGCATTTTTCTCCCAAACGAAGGACACTAGAAAGAAAATTTTAAAGCCTCCTGTTAGGCCATCATCTACACGACATAGCCCTGAATTTTCCAATGCGTAGCTCTTTGCAAAAGAGAGATATCGGCAAGGAAAAGCTGCATTGTACTTTTGCATTTTTCTCCCAAATGAAAGACACTAGAATGAAAATTTTAAAGCCTCCTTTTAGTGCTTCATCTACACGTAATAGCCCTGAATTTTCCTATGCCTATCTCTTTGCAAAAGAGAGATATCGGCAAGGAAATGCTGTATTGTACCTTTGCATTTTTCTCCCAAACGAAAGACACTAGAATGAAAATTTTAAAGCCTACTGTTAGTGCTTCATCTACACGTTATAGCCCTGCATTTTCCAATGCCTATCTCTTTGCAAAAGAGAGATATCGGCAAGGAAAAGCTGCATTGTACTTTTGCATTTTTCTCCCAAACGAAAGACACTAGAATGAAAATTTTAAAGCCTCCTGTTAGTGCTTCATCTACATGTTATAGCCCTGAATTTTCCAATGCCTATCTCTTTGCAAAAGAGAGATATCGGCAAGGAAAAACTGTATTGTACCTTTGCATTTTTCTCCCAAACGAAAGACACTAGAATGAAAATTTTAAAGCCTCCTGTTAGTGCTTCAACTACACGTTATAGCCCTGAATTTTCCAATGCCTATCTCTTTGCAAAAGAGAGATATCGGCAAGGAAAAGCTGTATTGTACCTTTGCATTTTTCTCCCAAACGAAGGACACTAGAATGAAAATTTAAAAGCCTCCTGTTTAGTGCTTCATCTACACGGTATAGCCCTGAATTTTCCAATGCCTAGCTCTTTGCAAAAGAGAGATATCGGCAACGAAATGCTGTATTGTACCTTTGCATTTTTCTCCCAAACGAAAGACACTAGAATGAAAATTTTAAAGCCTACTGTTAGTGCTTCATCTACACGTTATAGCCCTGAATTTTCCAATGCCTATCTCTTTGCAAAAGAGAGATATCGGCAACGAAATGCTGTATTGTACCTTTGCATTTTTCTCCCAAACGAAAGACACTAGAATGAAAATTTTAAAGCCTCCTGTTAGTGCTTCATCTACACGTTATAGCCCTGAATTTTCCAATGCCTATCTCTTTGCAAAAGAGAGATATCGGCAAGGAAAAACTGTATTGTACCTTTGCATTTTTCTCCCAAACGAAAGACACTAGAATGAAAATTTTAAAGCCTCCTGTTAGTGCTTCATCTACACGTTATAGCCCTGAATTTTCCAATGCCTAGCTCTTTGCAAAAGAGAGATATTGGCAAGGAAAAGCTGTATTGTACCTTTGCATTTTTCTCCCAAACTAAAGACACTAGAATGAAAATTTTAAAGCCTACTGTTAGTGCTTCATCTACACGTTATAGCCCTGAATTTTCCAATGCCTATCTCTTTGCAAAAGAGAGATATCGGCAAGGAAAAGCTGCATTGTACTTTTGCATTTTTCTCCCAAACGAAAGACACTAGAATGAAAATTTTAAAGCCTCCTGTTAGTGCTTCATCTACACGTTATAGCCCTGAATTTTCCAATGCCTAGCTCTTTGCAAAAGAGAGATATTGGCAAGGAAAAGCTGTATTGTACCTTTGCATTTTTCTCCCAAACGAAAGACACTAGAATGAAAATTTTAAAGCCTCCTGTTAGTGCTTCATCTACACGTTATAGCCCTGAATTTTCCAATGCCTAGCTCTTTGCAAAAGAGAGATATCGGCAACGAAATGCTGTATTGTACCTTTGCATTTTTCTCCCAAACGAAAGACACTAGAATGAAAATTTTAAAGCCTACTGTTAGTGCTTCATCTACACGTTATAGCCCTGAATTTTCCAATGCCTATCTCTTTGCAAAAGAGAGATATCGGCAACGAAATGCTGTATTGTACCTTTGCATTTTTCTCCCAAACGAAAGACACTAGAATGAAAATTTTAAAGCCTCCTGTTAGTGCTTCATCTACACGTTATAGCCCTGAATTTTCCAATGCCTATCTCTTTGCAAAAGAGAGATATCGGCAAGGAAAAACTGTATTGTACCTTTGCATTTTTCTCCCAAACGAAAGACACTAGAATGAAAATTTTAAAGCCTCCTGTTAGTGCTTCATCTACACGTTATAGCCCTGAATTTTCCAATGCCTAGCTCTTTGCAAAAGAGAGATATTGGCAAGGAAAAGCTGTATTGTACCTTTGCATTTTTCTCCCAAACTAAAGACACTAGAATGAAAATTTTAAAGCCTACTGTTAGTGCTTCATCTACACGTTATAGCCCTGAATTTTCCAATGCCTATCTCTTTGCAAAAGAGAGATATCGGCAAGGAAAAGCTGCATTGTACTTTTGCATTTTTCTCCCAAACGAAAGACACTAGAATGAAAATTTTAAAGCCTCCTTTTAGTGCTTCATCTACACGTAATAGCCCTGAATTTTCCAATGCCTATCTCTTTGCAAAAGAGAGATATCGGCAAGGAAATGCTGTATTGTACCTTTGCATTTTTCTCCCAAACGAAAGACACTAGAATGAAAATTTTAAAGCCTACTGTTAGTGCTTCATCTACACGTTATAGCCCTGCATTTTCCAATGCCTATCTCTTTGCAAAAGAGAGATATCGGCAAGGAAAAGCTGCATTGTACTTTTGCATTTTTCTCCCAAACGAAAGACACTAGAATGAAAATTTTAAAGCCTCCTGTTAGTGCTTCATCTACACGTTATAGCCCTCAATTTTCCAATGCCTAGCTCTTTGCAAAAGAGAGATATTGGCAAGGAAAAGCTGTATTGTACCTTTGCATTTTTCTCCCAAACGAAAGACACTAGAATGAAAATTTTAAAGCCTCCTGTTAGTGCTTCATCTACACGTTATAGCCCTGAATTTTCCAATGCCTATCTCTTTGCAAAAGAGAGATATCGGCAAGGAAAAGCTGTATTGTACCTTTGCATTTTTCTCCCAAACTAAAGACACTAGAATGAAAATTGTAAAGCCTACTGTTAGTGCTTCATCTACACGTTATAGCCCTGAATTTTCCAATGCCTAGCTCTTTGCAAAAGAGAGATATCGGCAAGGAAAAGCTGTATTGTACCTTTGCATTTTTCTCCCAAACGAAAGACACTAGAATGAAAATTTTAAAGCCTCCTGTTAGTGCTTCATCTACACGTTATAGCCCTGAATTTTCCAATGCCTATCTCTTTGCAAAAGAGAGATATCGGCAAGGAAAAGCTTTATTGTACCTTTGCATTTTTCTCCCAAATGAAGGACACTAGAATTAAAATTTTAAAGCCTCCTATTAGTGCTTCATCTACACGTTATAGCCCTGAATTTTCCAATGCCTATCTCTTTGCAAAAGAGAGATATCGGCAAGGAAAAGCTGTATTTTACCTTTGCATTTTTCTCCCAAACTAAGGACACTAGAATGAAAATTTTAAAGCCTCCTGTTAGTGCTTCATCTACACGTTATAGCCCAGAATTTTAAAATGCCTATCTCTTTGCAAAAGAGAGATATCGGCAAGGAAAAGCTGTATTGTACCTTTGCATTTTTCTACCAAACGAAGGACACTAGAATGAAAATTTAAAAGCCTCCTGTTAGTGCTTCATCTACACGGTATAGCCCTGAATTTTCCAATGCCTAGCTCTTTGCAAAAGAGAGATATTGGCAAGGAAAAGCTGTATTGTACCTTTGCATTTTTCTCCCAAACGAAGGACACTAGAATGAAAATTTTAAAGCCTCCTGTTAGTGCTTCATCTACACGTTATAGCCCTGAATTTTCCAATGCCTATCTCTTTGCAAAAGAGAGATATCGGCAAGGAAAAACTGTATTGTACCTTTGCATTTTTCTCCCAAACGAAAGACACTAGAATGAAAATTTTAAAGCCTCCTGTTAGTGCTTCATCTACACGTTATAGCCCTGCATTTTCCAATGCCTATCTCTTTGCAAAAGAGAGATATCGGCAAGGAAAAGCAGCATTGTACCTTTGCATTTTTCTCCCAAACGAAAGACACTAGAATGAAAATTGTAAAGCCTCCTGTTAGTGCTTCATCTACACGTTATAGCCCTGCATTTTCCAATGCCTAGCTCTTTGCAAAAGAGAGATATTGGCAAGGAAAAGCTGTATTGTACCTTTGCATTTTTCTCCCAAACGAAGGACACTAGAATGAAAATTTTAAAGCCTCCTGTTAGTGCTTCATCTACACGTTATAGCCCTGAATTTTCCAATGCCTATCTCTTTGCAAAAGAGAGATATCGGCAAGGAAAAACTGTATTGTACCTTTGCATTTTTCTCCCAAACGAAAGACACTAGAATGAAAATTTTAAAGCCTCCTGTTAGTGCTTCATCTACACGTTATAGCCCTGCATTTTCCAATGCGCAGCTCTTTGCAAAAGAGAGATATTGGCAAGGAAAAGCCGTCTTGTACCTTTGCATTTTTCTCCCAAACGAAGGACACTAGAAAGA
This sequence comes from Pseudophryne corroboree, assembly GCF_028390025.1. NCBI lineage: Eukaryota > Metazoa > Chordata > Amphibia > Anura > Myobatrachidae > Pseudophryne > Pseudophryne corroboree. The sequence goes on from NW_026970062.1 coordinate 488,620, forward strand.
AAATTTTAAAGCCTCCTGTTAGGCCATCATCTACACGACATAGCCCTGAATTTTCCAATGCGCAGCTCTTTGCAAAAGAGAGATATTGGCAAGGAAAAGCTGTCTTGTACCTTTGCATTTTTCTCCCAAATGAAGGACACTAGAAAGAAAATTTTAAAGCCTCCTGTTAGGCCATCATCTACACGACATAGCCCTGAATTTTCCAATGCGTAGCTCTTTGCAAAAGAGAGATATTGGCAAGGAAAAGCTGTCTTGGACCTTTGCATTTTTCTCCCAAACGAAGGACACTAGAAAGAAAATTTTAAAGCCTCCTGTTAGGCCATCATCTACACGACATAGCCCTGAATTTTCCAATGCGCAGCTCTTTGCAAAAGAGAGATATTGGCAAGGAAAAGCTGTCTTGTACCATTGCATTTTTCTCCCAAACGAAGGACACTAGAAAGAAAATTTTAAAGCCTCCTGTTAGGCCATCATCTACACGACATAGCCCTGAATTTTCCAATGCGTAGCTCTTTGCAAAAGAGAGATATCGGCAAGGAAAAGCTGCATTGTACTTTTGCATTTTTCTCCCAAATGAAAGACACTAGAATGAAAATTTTAAAGCCTCCTGTTAGTGCTTCATCTACACGTTATAGCCCTGAATTTTCCAATGCCTATCTCTTTGCAAAAGAGAGATATCGGCAAGGAAAAACTGTATTGTACCTTTGCATTTTTCTCCCAAACGAAAGACACTAGAATGAAAATTTTAAAGCCTCCTGTTAGTGCTTCATCTACACGTTATAGCCCTGCATTTTCCAATGCCTATCTCTTTGCAAAAGAGAGATATCGGCAAGGAAAAGCAGCATTGTACCTTTGCATTTTTCTCCCAAACGAAAGACACTAGAATGAAAATTGTAAAGCCTCCTGTTAGTGCTTCATCTACACGTTATAGCCCTGCATTTTCCAATGCCTAGCTCTTTGCAAAAGAGAGATATTGGCAAGGAAAAGCTGTATTGTACCTTTGCATTTTTCTCCCAAACGAAGGACACTAGAATGAAAATTTTAAAGCCTCCTGTTAGTGCTTCATCTACACGTTATAGCCCTGAATTTTCCAATGCCTATCTCTTTGCAAAAGAGAGATATCGGCAAGGAAAAACTGTATTGTACCTTTGCATTTTTCTCCCAAACGAAAGACACTAGAATGAAAATTTTAAAGCCTCCTGTTAGTGCTTCATCTACACGTTATAGCCCTGCATTTTCCAATGCGCAGCTCTTTGCAAAAGAGAGATATTGGCAAGGAAAAGCCGTCTTGTACCTTTGCATTTTTCTCCCAAACGAAGGACACTAGAAAGAAAATTTTAAAGCCTCCTGTTAGGCCATCATCTACACGACATAGCCCTGAATTTTCCAATGCGCAGCTCTTTGCAAAAGAGAGATATTGGCAAGGAAAAGCTGTCTTGTACCTTTGCATTTTTCTCCCAAATGAAGGACACTAGAAAGAAAATTTTAAAGCCTCCTGTTAGGCCATCATCTACACGACATAGCCCTGAATTTTCCAATGCGTAGCTCTTTGCAAAAGAGAGATATTGGCAAGGAAAAGCTGTCTTGGACCTTTGCATTTTTCTCCCAAACGAAGGACACTAGAAAGAAAATTTTAAAGCCTCCTGTTAGGCCATCATCTACACGACATAGCCCTGAATTTTCCAATGCGTAGCTCTTTGCAAAAGAGAGATATCGGCAAGGAAAAGCTGCATTGTACTTTTGCATTTTTCTCCCAAATGAAAGACACTAGAATGAAAATTTTAAAGCCTCCTTTTAGTGCTTCATCTACACGTAATAGCCCTGAATTTTCCTATGCCTATCTCTTTGCAAAAGAGAGATATCGGCAAGGAAATGCTGTATTGTACCTTTGCATTTTTCTCCCAAACGAAAGACACTAGAATGAAAATTTTAAAGCCTACTGTTAGTGCTTCATCTACACGTTATAGTCCTGCATTTTCCAATGCCTATCTCTTTGCAAAAGAGAGATATCGGCAAGGAAAAACTGTATTGTACCTTTGCATTTTTCTCCCAAACGAAAGACACTAGAATGAAAATTTTAAAGCCTCCTGTTAGTGCTTCAACTACACGTTATAGCCCTGAATTTTCCAATGCCTATCTCTTTGCAAAAGAGAGATATCGGCAAGGAAAAGCTGTATTGTACCTTTGCATTTTTCTCCCAAACGAAGGACACTAGAATGAAAATTTAAAAGCCTCCTGTTTAGTGCTTCATCTACACGGTATAGCCCTGAATTTTCCAATGCCTAGCTCTTTGCAAAAGAGAGATATTGGCAAGGAAAAACTGTATTGTACCTTTGCATTTTTCTCCCAAACGAAGGACACTAGAATGAAAATTTTAAAGCCTCCTGTTAGTGCTTCATCTACACGTTATAGCCCTGAATTTTCAAATGCCTATCTCTTTGCAAAAGAGAGATATCGGCAAGGAAAAACTGTATTGTACCTTTGCATTTTTCTCCCAAACGAAAGACACTAGAATGAAAATTTTAAAGCCTCCTGTTAGTGCTTCATCTACACGTTATAGCCCTGAATTTTCCAATGCCTAGCTCTTTGCAAAAGAGAGATATTGGCAAGGAAAAGCTGTATTGTACCTTTGCATTTTTCTCCCAAACTAAAGACACTAGAATGCAAATTTTAAAGCCTACTGTTAGTGCTTCATCTACACGTTATAGCCCTGAATTTTCCAATGCCTAGCTCTTTGCAAAAGAGAGATATTGGCAAGGAAAAGCTGTATTGTACCTTTGCATTTTTCTCCCAAACGAAGGACACTAGAATGAAAATTTTAAAGCCTCCTGTTAGTGCTTCATCTACACGTTATAGCCCTGAATTTTCCAATGCCTATCTCTTTGCAAAAGAGAGATATCGGCAAGGAAAAACTGTATTGTACCTTTGCATTTTTCTCCCAAACGAAAGACACTAGAATGAAAATTTTAAAGCCTCCTGTTAGTGCTTCATCTACACGTTATAGCCCTGCATTTTCCAATGCGCAGCTCTTTGCAAAAGAGAGATATTGGCAAGGAAAAGCTGTCTTGTACCTTTGCATTTTTCTCCCAAACGAAGGTCACTAGAAAGAAAATTTTAAAGCCTCCTGTTAGGCCATCATCTACACGACATAGCCCTGAATTTTCCAATGCGTAGCTCTTTGCAAAATAGAGATATTGGCAAGGAAAAGCTGTCTTGTACCTTTGCATTTTTCTCCCAAACGAAGGACACTAGAAAGAAAATTTTAAAGCCTCCTGTTAGGCCATCATCTACACGACATAGCCCTGAATTTTCCAATGCGCAGCTCTTTGCAAAAGAGAGATATTGGCAAGGAAAAGCTGTCTTGTACCTTTGCATTTTTCTCCCAAACGAAGGACACTAGAAAGAAAATTTTAAAGCCTCCTGTTAGGCCATCATCTACACGACATAGCCCTGAATTTTCCAATGCGTAGCTCTTTGCAAAAGAGAGATATTGGCAAGGAAAAGCTGTCTTGTACCTTTGCATTTTTCTCCCAAACGAAGGACACTAGAAAGAAAATTTTAAAGCCTCCTGTTAGGCCATCATCTACACGACATAGCCCTGAATTTTCCAATGCGCAGCTCTTTGCAAAAGAGAGATATTGGCAAGGAAAAGCTGTCTTGTACCATTGCATTTTTCTCCCAAACGAAGGACACTAGAAAGAAAATTTTAAAGCCTCCTGTTAGGCCATCATCTACACGACATAGCCCTGAATTTTCCAATGCGTAGCTCTTTGCAAAAGAGAGATATCGGCAAGGAAAAGCTGCATTGTACTTTTGCATTTTTCTCCCAAATGAAAGACACTAGAATGAAAATTGTAAAGCCTCCTGTTAGTGCTTCATCTACACGTTATAGCCCTGCATTTTCCAATGCCTAGCTCTTTGCAAAAGAGAGATATTGGCAAGGAAAAGCTGTATTGTACCTTTGCATTTTTCTCCCAAACGAAGGACACTAGAATGAAAATTTTAAAGCCTCCTGTTAGTGCTTCATCTACACGTTATAGCCCTGAATTTTCCAATGCCTATCTCTTTGCAAAAGAGAGATATCGGCAAGGAAAAGCTGTATTGTACCTTTGCATTTTTCTCCCAAACTAAAGACACTAGAATGAAAATTTTAAAGCCTTCTGTTAGTGCTTCATCTACACGTTATAGCCCTGAATTTTCCAATGCCTAGCTCTTTGCAAAAGAGAGATATCGGCAAGGAAAAGCTGTATTGTACCTTTGCATTTTTCTCCCAAACGAAAGACACTAGAATGAAAATTTTAAAGCCTCCTGTTAGTGCTTCATCTACACGTTATAGCCCTGAATTTTCCAATGCCTATCTCTTTGCAAAAGAGAGATATCGGCAAGGAAAAGCTTTATTGTACCTTTGCATTTTTCTCCCAAATGAAGGACACTAGAATTAAAATTTTAAAGCCTCCTATTAGTGCTTCATCTACACGTTATAGCCCTGAATTTTCCAATGCCTATCTCTTTGCAAAAGAGAGATATCGGCAAGGAAAAGCTGTATTTTACCTTTGCATTTTTCTCCCAAACGAAGGACACTAGAATGAAAATTTTAAAGCCTCCTGTTAGTGCTTCATCTACACGTTATAGCCCAGAATTTTCCAATGCCTATCTCTTTGCAAAAGAGAGATATCGGCAAGGAAAAGCAGTATTGTACCTTTGCATTTTTCTACCAAACGAAGGACACTAGAATGAAAATTTAAAAGCCTCCTGTTAGTGCTTCATCTACACGGTATAGCCCTGAATTTTCCAATGCCTAGCTCTTTGCAAAAGAGAGATATTGGCAAGGAAAAGCTGTATTGTACCTTTGCATTTTTCTCCCAAACGAAGGACACTAGAATGAAAATTTTAAAGCCTCCTGTTAGTGCTTCATCTACACGTTATAGCCCTGAATTTTCCAATGCCTATCTCTTTGCAAAAGAGAGATATCGGCAAGGAAAAACTGTATTGTACCTTTGCATTTTTCTCCCAAACGAAAGACACTAGAATGAAAATTTTAAAGCCTCCTGTTAGTGCTTCATCTACACGTTATAGCCCTGCATTTTCCAATGCCTATCTCTTTGCAAAAGAGAGATATCGGCAAGGAAAAGCAGCATTGTACCTTTGCATTTTTCTCCCAAACGAAAGACACTAGAATGAAAATTGTAAAGCCTCCTGTTAGTGCTTCATCTACACGTTATAGCCCTGCATTTTCCAATGCCTAGCTCTTTGCAAAAGAGAGATATTGGCAAGGAAAAGCTGTATTGTACCTTTGCATTTTTCTCCCAAACGAAGGACACTAGAATGAAAATTTTAAAGCCTCCTGTTAGTGCTTCATCTACACGTTATAGCCCTGAATTTTCCAATGCCTAGCTCTTTGCAAAAGAGAGATATCGGCAAGGAAAAGCTGTATTGTACCTTTGCATTTTTCTCCCAAACGAAAGACACTAGAATGAAAATTTTAAAGCCTCCTGTTAGTGCTTCATCTACACGTTATAGCCCTGAATTTTCCAATGCCTATCTCTTTGCAAAAGAGAGATATCGGCAAGGAAAAGCTTTATTGTACCTTTGCATTTTTCTCCCAAATGAAGGACACTAGAATTAAAATTTTAAAGCCTCCTATTAGTGCTTCATCTACACGTTATAGCCCTGAATTTTCCAATGCCTATCTCTTTGCAAAAGAGAGATATCGGCAAGGAAAAGCTGTATTTTACCTTTGCATTTTTCTCCCAAACGAAGGACACTAGAATGAAAATTTTAAAGCCTCCTGTTAGTGCTTCATCTACACGTTTTAGCCCAGAATTTTCCAATGCCTATCTCTTTGCAAAAGAGAGATATCGGCAAGGAAAAGCATTATTGTACCTTTGCATTTTTCTACCAAACGAAGGACACTAGAATGAAAATGTAAAAGCCTCCTGTTAGTGCTTCATCTACACGGTATAGCCCTGAATTTTCCAATGCCTAGCTCTTTGCAAAAGAGAGATATTGGCAAGGAAAAGCTGTATTGTACCTTTGCATTTTTCTCCCAAACGAAGGACACTAGAATGAAAATTTTAAAGCCTCCTGTTAGTGCTTCATCTACACGTTATAGCCCTGAATTTTCCAATGCCTATCTCTTTGCAAAAGAGAGATATCGGCAAGGAAAAACTGTATTGTACCTTTGCATTTTTCCCCCAAACGAAAGACACTAGAATGAAAATTTTAAAGCCTCCTGTTAGTGCTTCATCTACACGTTATAGCCCTGCATTTTCCAATGCCTATCTCTTTGCAAAAGAGAGATATCGGCAAGGAAAAGCAGCATTGTACCTTTGCATTTTTCTCCCAAACGAAAGACACTAGAATGAAAATTGTAAAGCCTCCTGTTAGTGCTTCATCTACACGTTATAGCCCTGCATTTTCCAATGCCTAGCTCTTTGCAAAAGAGAGATATTGGCAAGGAAAAGCTGTATTGTACCTTTGCATTTTTCTCCCAAACGAAAGACACTAGAATGAAAATTGTAAAGCCTCCTGTTAGTGCTTCATCTACACGTTATAGCCCTGCATTTTCCAATGCCTAGCTCTTTGCAAAAGAGAGATATTGGCAAGGAAAAGCTGTATTGTACCTTTGCATTTTTCTCCCAAACGAAGGACACTAGAATGAAAATTTTAAAGCCTCCTGTTAGTGCTTCATCTACACGTTATAGCCCTGAATTTTCCAATGCCTAGCTCTTTGCAAAAGAGAGATATCGGCAAGGAAAAGCTGTATTGTACCTTTGCATTTTTCTCCCAAACGAAAGACACTAGAATGAAAATTTTAAAGCCTCCTGTTAGTGCTTCATCTACACGTTATAGCCCTGAATTTTCCAATGCCTATCTCTTTGCAAAAGAGAGATATCGGCAAGGAAAAGCTTTATTGTACCTTTGCATTTTTCTCCCAAATGAAGGACACTAGAATGAAAATTTTAAAGCCTCCTGTTAGTGCTTCATCTACACGTTTTAGCCCAGAATTTTCCAATGCCTATCTCTTTGCAAAAGAGAGATATCGGCAAGGAAAAGCATTATTGTACCTTTGCATTTTTCTACCAAACGAAGGACACTAGAATGACAATTTAAAAGCCTCCTGTTAGTGCTTCATCTACACGGTATAGCCCTGAATTTTCCAATGCCTAGCTCTTTGCAAAAGAGAGATATTGGCAAGGAAAAGCTGTATTGTACCTTTGCATTTTTCTCCCAAACGAAGGACACTAGAATGAAAATTTTAAAGCCTCCTGTTAGTGCTTCATCTACACGTTATAGCCCTGAATTTTCCAATGCCTATCTCTTTGCAAAAGAGAGATATCGGCAAGGAAAAACTGTATTGTACCTTTGCATTTTTCTCCCAAACGAAAGACACTAGAATGAAAATTTTAAAGCCTCCTGTTAGTGCTTCATCTACACGTTATAGCCCTGCATTTTCCAATGCCTATCTCTTTGCAAAAGAGAGATATCGGCAAGGAAAAGCAGCATTGTACCTTTGCATTTTTCTCCCAAACGAAAGACACTAGAATGAAAATTGTAAAGCCTCCTGTTAGTGCTTCATCTACACGTTATAGCCCTGCATTTTCCAATGCCTAGCTCTTTGCAAAAGAGAGATATTGGCAATGAAAAGCTGTATTGTACCTTTGCATTTTTCTCCCAAACGAAAGACACTAGAATGAAAATTGTAAAGCCTCCTGTTAGTGCTTCATCTACACGTTATAGCCCTGCATTTTCCAATGCCTAGCTCTTTGCAAAAGAGAGATATTGGCAAGGAAAAGCTGTATTGTACCTTTGCATTTTTCTCCCAAACGAAGGACACTAGAATGAAAATTTTAAAGCCTCCTGTTAGTGCTTCATCTACACGTTATAGCCCTGAATTTTCCAATGCCTAGCTCTTTGCAAAAGAGAGATATCGGCAAGGAAAAGCTGTATTGTACCTTTGCATTTTTCTCCCAAACGAAAGACACTAGAATGAAAATTTTAAAGCCTCCTGTTAGTGCTTCATCTACACGTTATAGCCCTGCATTTTCCAATGCCTATCTCTTTGCAAAAGAGAGATATCGGCAAGGAAAAGCAGCATTGTACCTTTGCATTTTTCTCCCAAACGAAAGACACTAGAATGAAAATTGTAAAGCCTCCTGTTAGTGCTTCATCTACACGTTATAGCCCTGCATTTTCCAATGCCTAGCTCTTTGCAAAAGAGAGATATTGGCAAGGAAAAGCTGTATTGTACCTTTGCATTTTTCTCCCAAACGAAGGACACTAGAATGAAAATTTTAAAGCCTCCTGTTAGTGCTTCATCTACACGTTATAGCCCTGAATTTTCCAATGCCTATCTCTTTGCAAAAGAGAGATATCGGCAAGGAAAAACTGTATTGTACCTTTGCATTTTTCTCCCAAACGAAAGACACTAGAATGAAAATTTTAAAGCCTCCTGTTAGTGCTTCATCTACACGTTATAGCCCTGCATTTTCCAATGCGCAGCTCTTTGCAAAAGAGAGATATTGGCAAGGAAAAGCTGTCTTGTACCTTTGCATTTTTCTCCCAAACGAAGGACACTAGAAAGAAAATTTTAAAGCCTCCTGTTAGGCCATCATCTACACGACATAGCCCTGAATTTTCCAATGCGCAGCTCTTTGCAAAAGAGAGATATTGGCAAGGAAAAGCTGTCTTGTACCTTTGCATTTTTCTCCCAAATGAAGGACACTAGAAAGAAAATTTTAAAGCCTCCTGTTAGGCCATCATCTACACGACATAGCCCTGAATTTTCCAATGCGTAGCTCTTTGCAAAAGAGAGATATTGGCAAGGAAAAGCTGTCTTGGACCTTTGCATTTTTCTCCCAAACGAAGGACACTAGAAAGAAAATTTTAAAGCCTCCTGTTAGGCCATCATCTACACGACATAGCCCTGAATTTTCCAATGCGCAGCTCTTTGCAAAAGAGAGATATTGGCAAGGAAAAGCTGTCTTGTACCATTGCATTTTTCTCCCAAACGAAGGACACTAGAAAGAAAATTTTAAAGCCTCCTGTTAGGCCATCATCTACACGACATAGCCCTGAATTTTCCAATGCGTAGCTCTTTGCAAAAGAGAGATATCGGCAAGGAAAAGCTGCATTGTACTTTTGCATTTTTCTCCCAAATGAAAGACACTAGAATGAAAATTTTAAAGCCTCCTTTTAGTGCTTCATCTACACGTAATAGCCCTGAATTTTCCTATGCCTATCTCTTTGCAAAAGAGAGATATCGGCAAGGAAATGCTGTATTGTACCTTTGCATTTTTCTCCCAAACGAAAGACACTAGAATGAAAATTTTAAAGCCTACTGTTAGTGCTTCATCTACACGTTATAGTCCTGCATTTTCCAATGCCTATCTCTTTGCAAAAGAGAGATATCGGCAAGGAAAAACTGTATTGTACCTTTGCATTTTTCTCCCAAACGAAAGACACTAGAATGAAAATTTTAAAGCCTCCTGTTAGTGCTTCAACTACACGTTATAGCCCTGAATTTTCCAATGCCTATCTCTTTGCAAAAGAGAGATATCGGCAAGGAAAAGCTGTATTGTACCTTTGCATTTTTCTCCCAAACGAAGGACACTAGAATGAAAATTTAAAAGCCTCCTGTTTAGTGCTTCATCTACACGGTATAGCCCTGAATTTTCCAATGCCTAGCTCTTTGCAAAAGAGAGATATTGGCAAGGAAAAACTGTATTGTACCTTTGCATTTTTCTCCCAAACGAAGGACACTAGAATGAAAATTTTAAAGCCTCCTGTTAGTGCTTCATCTACACGTTATAGCCCTGAATTTTCAAATGCCTATCTCTTTGCAAAAGAGAGATATCGGCAAGGAAAAACTGTATTGTACCTTTGCATTTTTCTCCCAAACGAAAGACACTAGAATGAAAATTTTAAAGCCTCCTGTTAGTGCTTCATCTACACGTTATAGCCCTGAATTTTCCAATGCCTAGCTCTTTGCAAAAGAGAGATATTGGCAAGGAAAAGCTGTATTGTACCTTTGCATTTTTCTCCCAAACTAAAGACACTAGAATGCAAATTTTAAAGCCTACTGTTAGTGCTTCATCTACACGTTATAGCCCTGAATTTTCCAATGCCTAGCTCTTTGCAAAAGAGAGATATTGGCAAGGAAAAGCTGTATTGTACCTTTGCATTTTTCTCCCAAACGAAGGACACTAGAATGAAAATTTTAAAGCCTCCTGTTAGTGCTTCATCTACACGTTATAGCCCTGAATTTTCCAATGCCTATCTCTTTGCAAAAGAGAGATATCGGCAAGGAAAAACTGTATTGTACCTTTGCATTTTTCTCCCAAACGAAAGACACTAGAATGAAAATTTTAAAGCCTCCTGTTAGTGCTTCATCTACACGTTATAGCCCTGCATTTTCCAATGCGCAGCTCTTTGCAAAAGAGAGATATTGGCAAGGAAAAGCTGTCTTGTACCTTTGCATTTTTCTCCCAAACGAAGGTCACTAGAAAGAAAATTTTAAAGCCTCCTGTTAGGCCATCATCTACACGACATAGCCCTGAATTTTCCAATGCGTAGCTCTTTGCAAAATAGAGATATTGGCAAGGAAAAGCTGTCTTGTACCTTTGCATTTTTCTCCCAAACGAAGGACACTAGAAAGAAAATTTTAAAGCCTCCTGTTAGGCCATCATCTACACGACATAGCCCTGAATTTTCCAATGCGCAGCTCTTTGCAAAAGAGAGATATTGGCAAGGAAAAGCTGTCTTGTACCTTTGCATTTTTCTCCCAAACGAAGGACACTAGAAAGAAAATTTTAAAGCCTCCTGTTAGGCCATCATCTACACGACATAGCCCTGAATTTTCCAATGCGTAGCTCTTTGCAAAAGAGAGATATTGGCAAGGAAAAGCTGTCTTGTACCTTTGCATTTTTCTCCCAAACGAAGGACACTAGAAAGAAAATTTTAAAGCCTCCTGTTAGGCCATCATCTACACGACATAGCCCTGAATTTTCCAATGCGCAGCTCTTTGCAAAAGAGAGATATTGGCAAGGAAAAGCTGTCTTGTACCATTGCATTTTTCTCCCAAACGAAGGACACTAGAAAGAAAATTTTAAAGCCTCCTGTTAGGCCATCATCTACACGACATAGCCCTGAATTTTCCAATGCGTAGCTCTTTGCAAAAGAGAGATATCGGCAAGGAAAAGCTGCATTGTACTTTTGCATTTTTCTCCCAAATGAAAGACACTAGAATGAAAATTGTAAAGCCTCCTGTTAGTGCTTCATCTACACGTTATAGCCCTGCATTTTCCAATGCCTAGCTCTTTGCAAAAGAGAGATATTGGCAAGGAAAAGCTGTATTGTACCTTTGCATTTTTCTCCCAAACGAAGGACACTAGAATGAAAATTTTAAAGCCTCCTGTTAGTGCTTCATCTACACGTTATAGCCCTGAATTTTCCAATGCCTATCTCTTTGCAAAAGAGAGATATCGGCAAGGAAAAGCTGTATTGTACCTTTGCATTTTTCTCCCAAACTAAAGACACTAGAATGAAAATTTTAAAGCCTTCTGTTAGTGCTTCATCTACACGTTATAGCCCTGAATTTTCCAATGCCTAGCTCTTTGCAAAAGAGAGATATCGGCAAGGAAAAGCTGTATTGTACCTTTGCATTTTTCTCCCAAACGAAAGACACTAGAATGAAAATTTTAAAGCCTCCTGTTAGTGCTTCATCTACACGTTATAGCCCTGAATTTTCCAATGCCTATCTCTTTGCAAAAGAGAGATATCGGCAAGGAAAAGCTTTATTGTACCTTTGCATTTTTCTCCCAAATGAAGGACACTAGAATTAAAATTTTAAAGCCTCCTATTAGTGCTTCATCTACACGTTATAGCCCTGAATTTTCCAATGCCTATCTCTTTGCAAAAGAGAGATATCGGCAAGGAAAAGCTGTATTTTACCTTTGCATTTTTCTCCCAAACGAAGGACACTAGAATGAAAATTTTAAAGCCTCCTGTTAGTGCTTCATCTACACGTTATAGCCCAGAATTTTCCAATGCCTATCTCTTTGCAAAAGAGAGATATCGGCAAGGAAAAGCAGTATTGTACCTTTGCATTTTTCTACCAAACGAAGGACACTAGAATGAAAATTTAAAAGCCTCCTGTTAGTGCTTCATCTACACGGTATAGCCCTGAATTTTCCAATGCCTAGCTCTTTGCAAAAGAGAGATATTGGCAAGGAAAAGCTGTATTGTACCTTTGCATTTTTCTCCCAAACGAAGGACACTAGAATGAAAATTTTAAAGCCTCCTGTTAGTGCTTCATCTACACGTTATAGCCCTGAATTTTCCAATGCCTATCTCTTTGCAAAAGAGAGATATCGGCAAGGAAAAACTGTATTGTACCTTTGCATTTTTCTCCCAAACGAAAGACACTAGAATGAAAATTTTAAAGCCTCCTGTTAGTGCTTCATCTACACGTTATAGCCCTGCATTTTCCAATGCCTATCTCTTTGCAAAAGAGAGATATCGGCAAGGAAAAGCAGCATTGTACCTTTGCATTTTTCTCCCAAACGAAAGACACTAGAATGAAAATTGTAAAGCCTCCTGTTAGTGCTTCATCTACACGTTATAGCCCTGCATTTTCCAATGCCTAGCTCTTTGCAAAAGAGAGATATTGGCAAGGAAAAGCTGTATTGTACCTTTGCATTTTTCTCCCAAACGAAGGACACTAGAATGAAAATTTTAAAGCCTCCTGTTAGTGCTTCATCTACACGTTATAGCCCTGAATTTTCCAATGCCTAGCTCTTTGCAAAAGAGAGATATCGGCAAGGAAAAGCTGTATTGTACCTTTGCATTTTTCTCCCAAACGAAAGACACTAGAATGAAAATTTTAAAGCCTCCTGTTAGTGCTTCATCTACACGTTATAGCCCTGAATTTTCCAATGCCTATCTCTTTGCAAAAGAGAGATATCGGCAAGGAAAAGCTTTATTGTACCTTTGCATTTTTCTCCCAAATGAAGGACACTAGAATTAAAATTTTAAAGCCTCCTATTAGTGCTTCATCTACACGTTATAGCCCTGAATTTTCCAATGCCTATCTCTTTGCAAAAGAGAGATATCGGCAAGGAAAAGCTGTATTTTACCTTTGCATTTTTCTCCCAAACGAAGGACACTAGAATGAAAATTTTAAAGCCTCCTGTTAGTGCTTCATCTACACGTTTTAGCCCAGAATTTTCCAATGCCTATCTCTTTGCAAAAGAGAGATATCGGCAAGGAAAAGCATTATTGTACCTTTGCATTTTTCTACCAAACGAAGGACACTAGAATGAAAATTTAAAAGCCTCCTGTTAGTGCTTCATCTACACGGTATAGCCCTGAATTTTCCAATGCCTAGCTCTTTGCAAAAGAGAGATATTGGCAAGGAAAAGCTGTATTGTACCTTTGCATTTTTCTCCCAAACGAAGGACACTAGAATGAAAATTTTAAAGCCTCCTGTTAGTGCTTCATCTACACGTTATAGCCCTGAATTTTCCAATGCCTATCTCTTTGCAAAAGAGAGATATCGGCAAGGAAAAACTGTATTGTACCTTTGCATTTTTCCCCCAAACGAAAGACACTAGAATGAAAATTTTAAAGCCTCCTGTTAGTGCTTCATCTACACGTTATAGCCCTGCATTTTCCAATGCCTATCTCTTTGCAAAAGAGAGATATCGGCAAGGAAAAGCAGCATTGTACCTTTGCATTTTTCTCCCAAACGAAAGACACTAGAATGAAAATTGTAAAGCCTCCTGTTAGTGCTTCATCTACACGTTATAGCCCTGCATTTTCCAATGCCTAGCTCTTTGCAAAAGAGAGATATTGGCAAGGAAAAGCTGTATTGTACCTTTGCATTTTTCTCCCAAACGAAAGACACTAGAATGAAAATTGTAAAGCCTCCTGTTAGTGCTTCATCTACACGTTATAGCCCTGCATTTTCCAATGCCTAGCTCTTTGCAAAAGAGAGATATTGGCAAGGAAAAGCTGTATTGTACCTTTGCATTTTTCTCCCAAACGAAGGACACTAGAATGAAAATTTTAAAGCCTCCTGTTAGTGCTTCATCTACACGTTATAGCCCTGAATTTTCCAATGCCTAGCTCTTTGCAAAAGAGAGATATCGGCAAGGAAAAGCTGTATTGTACCTTTGCATTTTTCTCCCAAACGAAAGACACTAGAATGAAAATTTTAAAGCCTCCTGTTAGTGCTTCATCTACACGTTATAGCCCTGAATTTTCCAATGCCTATCTCTTTGCAAAAGAGAGATATCGGCAAGGAAAAGCTTTATTGTACCTTTGCATTTTTCTCCCAAATGAAGGACACTAGAATGAAAATTTTAAAGCCTCCTGTTAGTGCTTCATCTACACGTTTTAGCCCAGAATTTTCCAATGCCTATCTCTTTGCAAAAGAGAGATATCGGCAAGGAAAAGCATTATTGTACCTTTGCATTTTTCTACCAAACGAAGGACACTAGAATGACAATTTAAAAGCCTCCTGTTAGTGCTTCATCTACACGGTATAGCCCTGAATTTTCCAATGCCTAGCTCTTTGCAAAAGAGAGATATTGGCAAGGAAAAGCTGTATTGTACCTTTGCATTTTTCTCCCAAACGAAGGACACTAGAATGAAAATTTTAAAGCCTCCTGTTAGTGCTTCATCTACACGTTATAGCCCTGAATTTTCCAATGCCTATCTCTTTGCAAAAGAGAGATATCGGCAAGGAAAAACTGTATTGTACCTTTGCATTTTTCTCCCAAACGAAAGACACTAGAATGAAAATTTTAAAGCCTCCTGTTAGTGCTTCATCTACACGTTATAGCCCTGCATTTTCCAATGCCTATCTCTTTGCAAAAGAGAGATATCGGCAAGGAAAAGCAGCATTGTACCTTTGCATTTTTCTCCCAAACGAAAGACACTAGAATGAAAATTGTAAAGCCTCCTGTTAGTGCTTCATCTACACGTTATAGCCCTGCATTTTCCAATGCCTAGCTCTTTGCAAAAGAGAGATATTGGCAAGGAAAAGCTGTATTGTACCTTTGCATTTTTCTCCCAAACGAAAGACACTAGAATGAAAATTGTAAAGCCTCCTGTTAGTGCTTCATCTACACGTTATAGCCCTGCATTTTCCAATGCCTAGCTCTTTGCAAAAGAGAGATATTGGCAAGGAAAAGCTGTATTGTACCTTTGCATTTTTCTCCCAAACGAAGGACACTAGAATGAAAATTTTAAAGCCTCCTGTTAGTGCTTCATCTACACGTTATAGCCCTGAATTTTCCAATGCCTAGCTCTTTGCAAAAGAGAGATATCGGCAAGGAAAAGCTGTATTGTACCTTTGCATTTTTCTCCCAAACGAAAGACACTAGAATGAAAATTTTAAAGCCTCCTGTTAGTGCTTCATCTACACGTTATAGCCCTGAATTTTCCAATGCCTATCTCTTTGCAAAAGAGAGATATCGGCAAGGAAAAGCTTTATTGTACCTTTGCATTTTTCTCCCAAATGAAGGACACTAGAATTAAAATTTTAAAGCCTCCTATTAGTGCTTCATCTACACGTTATAGCCCTGAATTTTCCAATGCCTATCTCTTTGCAAAAGAGAGATATCGGCAAGGAAAAGCTGTATTGTACCTTTGCATTTTTCTCCCAAACGAAAGACACTAGAATGAAAATTTTAAAGCCTCCTGTTAGTGCTTCATCTACACGTTATAGCCCTGAATTTTCCAATGCCTATCTCTTTGCAAAAGAGAGATATCGGCAAGGAAAAGCTTTATTGTACCTTTGCATTTTTCTCCCAAATGAAGGACACTAGAATTAAAATTTTAAAGCCTCCTATTAGTGCTTCATCTACACGTTATAGCCCTGAATTTTCCAATGCCTATCTCTTTGCAAAAGAGAGATATCGGCAAGGAAAAGCTGTATTTTACCTTTGCATTTTTCTCCCAAACGAAGGACACTAGAAAGAAAATTTTAAAGCCTCCTGTTAGGCCATCATCTACACGACATAGCCCTGAATTTTCCAATGCGCAGCTCTTTGCAAAAGAGAGATATTGGCAAGGAAAAGCTGTCTTGTACCATTGCATTTTTCTCCCAAACGAAGGACACTAGAAAGAAAATTTTAAAGCCTCCTGTTAGGCCATCATCTACACGACATAGCCCTGAATTTTCCAATGCGTAGCTCTTTGCAAAAGAGAGATATCGGCAAGGAAAAGCTGCATTGTACTTTTGCATTTTTCTCCCAAATGAAAGACACTAGAATGAAAATTTTAAAGCCTCCTTTTAGTGCTTCATCTACACGTAATAGCCCTGAATTTTCCTATGCCTATCTCTTTGCAAAAGAGAGATATCGGCAAGGAAATGCTGTATTGTACCTTTGCATTTTTCTCCCAAACGAAAGACACTAGAATGAAAATTTTAAAGCCTACTGTTAGTGCTTCATCTACACGTTATAGTCCTGCATTTTCCAATGCCTATCTCTTTGCAAAAGAGAGATATCGGCAAGGAAAAACTGTATTGTACCTTTGCATTTTTCTCCCAAACGAAAGACACTAGAATGAAAATTTTAAAGCCTCCTGTTAGTGCTTCAACTACACGTTATAGCCCTGAATTTTCCAATGCCTATCTCTTTGCAAAAGAGAGATATCGGCAAGGAAAAGCTGTATTGTACCTTTGCATTTTTCTCCCAAACGAAGGACACTAGAATGAAAATTTAAAAGCCTCCTGTTTAGTGCTTCATCTACACGGTATAGCCCTGAATTTTCCAATGCCTAGCTCTTTGCAAAAGAGAGATATTGGCAAGGAAAAACTGTATTGTACCTTTGCATTTTTCTCCCAAACGAAGGACACTAGAATGAAAATTTTAAAGCCTCCTGTTAGTGCTTCATCTACACGTTATAGCCCTGAATTTTCAAATGCCTATCTCTTTGCAAAAGAGAGATATCGGCAAGGAAAAACTGTATTGTACCTTTGCATTTTTCTCCCAAACGAAAGACACTAGAATGAAAATTTTAAAGCCTCCTGTTAGTGCTTCATCTACACGTTATAGCCCTGAATTTTCCAATGCCTAGCTCTTTGCAAAAGAGAGATATTGGCAAGGAAAAGCTGTATTGTACCTTTGCATTTTTCTCCCAAACTAAAGACACTAGAATGCAAATTTTAAAGCCTACTGTTAGTGCTTCATCTACACGTTATAGCCCTGAATTTTCCAATGCCTAGCTCTTTGCAAAAGAGAGATATTGGCAAGGAAAAGCTGTATTGTACCTTTGCATTTTTCTCCCAAACGAAGGACACTAGAATGAAAATTTTAAAGCCTCCTGTTAGTGCTTCATCTACACGTTATAGCCCTGAATTTTCCAATGCCTATCTCTTTGCAAAAGAGAGATATCGGCAAGGAAAAACTGTATTGTACCTTTGCATTTTTCTCCCAAACGAAAGACACTAGAATGAAAATTTTAAAGCCTCCTGTTAGTGCTTCATCTACACGTTATAGCCCTGCATTTTCCAATGCGCAGCTCTTTGCAAAAGAGAGATATTGGCAAGGAAAAGCTGTCTTGTACCTTTGCATTTTTCTCCCAAACGAAGGTCACTAGAAAGAAAATTTTAAAGCCTCCTGTTAGGCCATCATCTACACGACATAGCCCTGAATTTTCCAATGCGTAGCTCTTTGCAAAATAGAGATATTGGCAAGGAAAAGCTGTCTTGTACCTTTGCATTTTTCTCCCAAACGAAGGACACTAGAAAGAAAATTTTAAAGCCTCCTGTTAGGCCATCATCTACACGACATAGCCCTGAATTTTCCAATGCGCAGCTCTTTGCAAAAGAGAGATATTGGCAAGGAAAAGCTGTCTTGTACCTTTGCATTTTTCTCCCAAACGAAGGACACTAGAAAGAAAATTTTAAAGCCTCCTGTTAGGCCATCATCTACACGACATAGCCCTGAATTTTCCAATGCGTAGCTCTTTGCAAAAGAGAGATATTGGCAAGGAAAAGCTGTCTTGTACCTTTGCATTTTTCTCCCAAACGAAGGACACTAGAAAGAAAATTTTAAAGCCTCCTGTTAGGCCATCATCTACACGACATAGCCCTGAATTTTCCAATGCGCAGCTCTTTGCAAAAGAGAGATATTGGCAAGGAAAAGCTGTCTTGTACCATTGCATTTTTCTCCCAAACGAAGGACACTAGAAAGAAAATTTTAAAGCCTCCTGTTAGGCCATCATCTACACGACATAGCCCTGAATTTTCCAATGCGTAGCTCTTTGCAAAAGAGAGATATCGGCAAGGAAAAGCTGCATTGTACTTTTGCATTTTTCTCCCAAATGAAAGACACTAGAATGAAAATTGTAAAGCCTCCTGTTAGTGCTTCATCTACACGTTATAGCCCTGCATTTTCCAATGCCTAGCTCTTTGCAAAAGAGAGATATTGGCAAGGAAAAGCTGTATTGTACCTTTGCATTTTTCTCCCAAACGAAGGACACTAGAATGAAAATTTTAAAGCCTCCTGTTAGTGCTTCATCTACACGTTATAGCCCTGAATTTTCCAATGCCTATCTCTTTGCAAAAGAGAGATATCGGCAAGGAAAAGCTGTATTGTACCTTTGCATTTTTCTCCCAAACTAAAGACACTAGAATGAAAATTTTAAAGCCTTCTGTTAGTGCTTCATCTACACGTTATAGCCCTGAATTTTCCAATGCCTAGCTCTTTGCAAAAGAGAGATATCGGCAAGGAAAAGCTGTATTGTACCTTTGCATTTTTCTCCCAAACGAAAGACACTAGAATGAAAATTTTAAAGCCTCCTGTTAGTGCTTCATCTACACGTTATAGCCCTGAATTTTCCAATGCCTATCTCTTTGCAAAAGAGAGATATCGGCAAGGAAAAGCTTTATTGTACCTTTGCATTTTTCTCCCAAATGAAGGACACTAGAATTAAAATTTTAAAGCCTCCTATTAGTGCTTCATCTACACGTTATAGCCCTGAATTTTCCAATGCCTATCTCTTTGCAAAAGAGAGATATCGGCAAGGAAAAGCTGTATTTTACCTTTGCATTTTTCTCCCAAACGAAGGACACTAGAATGAAAATTTTAAAGCCTCCTGTTAGTGCTTCATCTACACGTTATAGCCCAGAATTTTCCAATGCCTATCTCTTTGCAAAAGAGAGATATCGGCAAGGAAAAGCAGTATTGTACCTTTGCATTTTTCTACCAAACGAAGGACACTAGAATGAAAATTTAAAAGCCTCCTGTTAGTGCTTCATCTACACGGTATAGCCCTGAATTTTCCAATGCCTAGCTCTTTGCAAAAGAGAGATATTGGCAAGGAAAAGCTGTATTGTACCTTTGCATTTTTCTCCCAAACGAAGGACACTAGAATGAAAATTTTAAAGCCTCCTGTTAGTGCTTCATCTACACGTTATAGCCCTGAATTTTCCAATGCCTATCTCTTTGCAAAAGAGAGATATCGGCAAGGAAAAACTGTATTGTACCTTTGCATTTTTCTCCCAAACGAAAGACACTAGAATGAAAATTTTAAAGCCTCCTGTTAGTGCTTCATCTACACGTTATAGCCCTGCATTTTCCAATGCCTATCTCTTTGCAAAAGAGAGATATCGGCAAGGAAAAGCAGCATTGTACCTTTGCATTTTTCTCCCAAACGAAAGACACTAGAATGAAAATTGTAAAGCCTCCTGTTAGTGCTTCATCTACACGTTATAGCCCTGCATTTTCCAATGCCTAGCTCTTTGCAAAAGAGAGATATTGGCAAGGAAAAGCTGTATTGTACCTTTGCATTTTTCTCCCAAACGAAGGACACTAGAATGAAAATTTTAAAGCCTCCTGTTAGTGCTTCATCTACACGTTATAGCCCTGAATTTTCCAATGCCTAGCTCTTTGCAAAAGAGAGATATCGGCAAGGAAAAGCTGTATTGTACCTTTGCATTTTTCTCCCAAACGAAAGACACTAGAATGAAAATTTTAAAGCCTCCTGTTAGTGCTTCATCTACACGTTATAGCCCTGAATTTTCCAATGCCTATCTCTTTGCAAAAGAGAGATATCGGCAAGGAAAAGCTTTATTGTACCTTTGCATTTTTCTCCCAAATGAAGGACACTAGAATTAAAATTTTAAAGCCTCCTATTAGTGCTTCATCTACACGTTATAGCCCTGAATTTTCCAATGCCTATCTCTTTGCAAAAGAGAGATATCGGCAAGGAAAAGCTGTATTTTACCTTTGCATTTTTCTCCCAAACGAAGGACACTAGAATGAAAATTTTAAAGCCTCCTGTTAGTGCTTCATCTACACGTTTTAGCCCAGAATTTTCCAATGCCTATCTCTTTGCAAAAGAGAGATATCGGCAAGGAAAAGCATTATTGTACCTTTGCATTTTTCTACCAAACGAAGGACACTAGAATGAAAATTTAAAAGCCTCCTGTTAGTGCTTCATCTACACGGTATAGCCCTGAATTTTCCAATGCCTAGCTCTTTGCAAAAGAGAGATATTGGCAAGGAAAAGCTGTATTGTACCTTTGCATTTTTCTCCCAAACGAAGGACACTAGAATGAAAATTTTAAAGCCTCCTGTTAGTGCTTCATCTACACGTTATAGCCCTGAATTTTCCAATGCCTATCTCTTTGCAAAAGAGAGATATCGGCAAGGAAAAACTGTATTGTACCTTTGCATTTTTCCCCCAAACGAAAGACACTAGAATGAAAATTTTAAAGCCTCCTGTTAGTGCTTCATCTACACGTTATAGCCCTGCATTTTCCAATGCCTATCTCTTTGCAAAAGAGAGATATCGGCAAGGAAAAGCAGCATTGTACCTTTGCATTTTTCTCCCAAACGAAAGACACTAGAATGAAAATTGTAAAGCCTCCTGTTAGTGCTTCATCTACACGTTATAGCCCTGCATTTTCCAATGCCTAGCTCTTTGCAAAAGAGAGATATTGGCAAGGAAAAGCTGTATTGTACCTTTGCATTTTTCTCCCAAACGAAAGACACTAGAATGAAAATTGTAAAGCCTCCTGTTAGTGCTTCATCTACACGTTATAGCCCTGCATTTTCCAATGCCTAGCTCTTTGCAAAAGAGAGATATTGGCAAGGAAAAGCTGTATTGTACCTTTGCATTTTTCTCCCAAACGAAGGACACTAGAATGAAAATTTTAAAGCCTCCTGTTAGTGCTTCATCTACACGTTATAGCCCTGAATTTTCCAATGCCTAGCTCTTTGCAAAAGAGAGATATCGGCAAGGAAAAGCTGTATTGTACCTTTGCATTTTTCTCCCAAACGAAAGACACTAGAATGAAAATTTTAAAGCCTCCTGTTAGTGCTTCATCTACACGTTATAGCCCTGAATTTTCCAATGCCTATCTCTTTGCAAAAGAGAGATATCGGCAAGGAAAAGCTTTATTGTACCTTTGCATTTTTCTCCCAAATGAAGGACACTAGAATGAAAATTTTAAAGCCTCCTGTTAGTGCTTCATCTACACGTTTTAGCCCAGAATTTTCCAATGCCTATCTCTTTGCAAAAGAGAGATATCGGCAAGGAAAAGCATTATTGTACCTTTGCATTTTTCTACCAAACGAAGGACACTAGAATGACAATTTAAAAGCCTCCTGTTAGTGCTTCATCTACACGGTATAGCCCTGAATTTTCCAATGCCTAGCTCTTTGCAAAAGAGAGATATTGGCAAGGAAAAGCTGTATTGTACCTTTGCATTTTTCTCCCAAACGAAGGACACTAGAATGAAAATTTTAAAGCCTCCTGTTAGTGCTTCATCTACACGTTATAGCCCTGAATTTTCCAATGCCTATCTCTTTGCAAAAGAGAGATATCGGCAAGGAAAAACTGTATTGTACCTTTGCATTTTTCTCCCAAACGAAAGACACTAGAATGAAAATTTTAAAGCCTCCTGTTAGTGCTTCATCTACACGTTATAGCCCTGCATTTTCCAATGCCTATCTCTTTGCAAAAGAGAGATATCGGCAAGGAAAAGCAGCATTGTACCTTTGCATTTTTCTCCCAAACGAAAGACACTAGAATGAAAATTGTAAAGCCTCCTGTTAGTGCTTCATCTACACGTTATAGCCCTGCATTTTCCAATGCCTAGCTCTTTGCAAAAGAGAGATATTGGCAAGGAAAAGCTGTATTGTACCTTTGCATTTTTCTCCCAAACGAAAGACACTAGAATGAAAATTGTAAAGCCTCCTGTTAGTGCTTCATCTACACGTTATAGCCCTGCATTTTCCAATGCCTAGCTCTTTGCAAAAGAGAGATATTGGCAAGGAAAAGCTGTATTGTACCTTTGCATTTTTCTCCCAAACGAAGGACACTAGAATGAAAATTTTAAAGCCTCCTGTTAGTGCTTCATCTACACGTTATAGCCCTGAATTTTCCAATGCCTAGCTCTTTGCAAAAGAGAGATATCGGCAAGGAAAAGCTGTATTGTACCTTTGCATTT
Organism: Pseudophryne corroboree; assembly: GCF_028390025.1. NCBI lineage: Eukaryota > Metazoa > Chordata > Amphibia > Anura > Myobatrachidae > Pseudophryne > Pseudophryne corroboree. The sequence continues at coordinate 511,091 of NW_026970062.1, forward strand.
TTCTCCCAAACGAAAGACACTAGAATGAAAATTTTAAAGCCTCCTGTTAGTGCTTCATCTACACGTTATAGCCCTGAATTTTCCAATGCCTATCTCTTTGCAAAAGAGAGATATCGGCAAGGAAAAGCTTTATTGTACCTTTGCATTTTTCTCCCAAATGAAGGACACTAGAATTAAAATTTTAAAGCCTCCTATTAGTGCTTCATCTACACGTTATAGCCCTGAATTTTCCAATGCCTATCTCTTTGCAAAAGAGAGATATCGGCAAGGAAAAGCTGTATTGTACCTTTGCATTTTTCTCCCAAACGAAAGACACTAGAATGAAAATTTTAAAGCCTCCTGTTAGTGCTTCATCTACACGTTATAGCCCTGAATTTTCCAATGCCTATCTCTTTGCAAAAGAGAGATATCGGCAAGGAAAAGCTTTATTGTACCTTTGCATTTTTCTCCCAAATGAAGGACACTAGAATTAAAATTTTAAAGCCTCCTATTAGTGCTTCATCTACACGTTATAGCCCTGAATTTTCCAATGCCTATCTCTTTGCAAAAGAGAGATATCGGCAAGGAAAAGCTGTATTTTACCTTTGCATTTTTCTCCCAAACGAAGGACACTAGAATGAAAATTTTAAAGCCTCCTGTTAGTGCTTCATCTACACGTTTTAGCCCAGAATTTTCCAATGCCTATCTCTTTGCAAAAGAGAGATATCGGCAAGGAAAAGCATTATTGTACCTTTGCATTTTTCTACCAAACGAAGGACACTAGAATGAAAATTTAAAAGCCTCCTGTTAGTGCTTCATCTACACGGTATAGCCCTGAATTTTCCAATGCCTAGCTCTTTGCAAAAGAGAGATATTGGCAAGGAAAAGCTGTATTGTACCTTTGCATTTTTCTCCCAAACGAAGGACACTAGAATGAAAATTTTAAAGCCTCCTGTTAGTGCTTCATCTACACGTTATAGCCCTGAATTTTCCAATGCCTATCTCTTTGCAAAAGAGAGATATCGGCAAGGAAAAACTGTATTGTACCTTTGCATTTTTCCCCCAAACGAAAGACACTAGAATGAAAATTTTAAAGCCTCCTGTTAGTGCTTCATCTACACGTTATAGCCCTGCATTTTCCAATGCCTATCTCTTTGCAAAAGAGAGATATCGGCAAGGAAAAGCAGCATTGTACCTTTGCATTTTTCTCCCAAACGAAAGACACTAGAATGAAAATTGTAAAGCCTCCTGTTAGTGCTTCATCTACACGTTATAGCCCTGCATTTTCCAATGCCTAGCTCTTTGCAAAAGAGAGATATTGGCAAGGAAAAGCTGTATTGTACCTTTGCATTTTTCTCCCAAACGAAAGACACTAGAATGAAAATTGTAAAGCCTCCTGTTAGTGCTTCATCTACACGTTATAGCCCTGCATTTTCCAATGCCTAGCTCTTTGCAAAAGAGAGATATTGGCAAGGAAAAGCTGTATTGTACCTTTGCATTTTTCTCCCAAACGAAGGACACTAGAATGAAAATTTTAAAGCCTCCTGTTAGTGCTTCATCTACACGTTATAGCCCTGAATTTTCCAATGCCTAGCTCTTTGCAAAAGAGAGATATCGGCAAGGAAAAGCTGTATTGTACCTTTGCATTTTTCTCCCAAACGAAAGACACTAGAATGAAAATTTTAAAGCCTCCTGTTAGTGCTTCATCTACACGTTATAGCCCTGAATTTTCCAATGCCTATCTCTTTGCAAAAGAGAGATATCGGCAAGGAAAAGCTTTATTGTACCTTTGCATTTTTCTCCCAAATGAAGGACACTAGAATGAAAATTTTAAAGCCTCCTGTTAGTGCTTCATCTACACGTTTTAGCCCAGAATTTTCCAATGCCTATCTCTTTGCAAAAGAGAGATATCGGCAAGGAAAAGCATTATTGTACCTTTGCATTTTTCTACCAAACGAAGGACACTAGAATGACAATTTAAAAGCCTCCTGTTAGTGCTTCATCTACACGGTATAGCCCTGAATTTTCAAATGCCTAGCTCTTTGCAAAAGAGAGATATTGGCAAGGAAAAGCTGTATTGTACCTTTGCATTTTTCTCCCAAACGAAGGACACTAGAATGAAAATTTTAAAGCCTCCTGTTAGTGCTTCATCTACACGTTATAGCCCTGAATTTTCCAATGCCTATCTCTTTGCAAAAGAGAGATATCGGCAAGGAAAAACTGTATTGTACCTTTGCATTTTTCTCCCAAACGAAAGACACTAGAATGAAAATTTTAAAGCCTCCTGTTAGTGCTTCATCTACACGTTATAGCCCTGCATTTTCCAATGCGCAGCTCTTTGCAAAAGAGAGATATTGGCAAGGAAAAGCTGTCTTGTACCTTTGCATTTTTCTCCCAAACGAAGGTCACTAGAAAGAAAATTTTAAAGCCTCCTGTTAGGCCATCATCTACACGACATAGCCCTGAATTTTCCAATGCGTAGCTCTTTGCAAAATAGAGATATTGGCAAGGAAAAGCTGTCTTGTACCTTTGCATTTTTCTCCCAAACGAAGGACACTAGAAAGAAAATTTTAAAGCCTCTTGTTAGGCCATCATCTACACGACATAGCCCTGAATTTTCCAATGCGCAGCTCTTTGCAAAAGAGAGATATTGGCAAGGAAAAGCTGTCTTGTACCTTTGCATTTTTCTCCCAAACGAAGGACACTAGAAAGAAAATTTTAAAGCCTCCTGTTAGGCCATCATCTACACGACATAGCCCTGAATTTTCCAATGCGTAGCTCTTTGCAAAAGAGAGATATTGGCAAGGAAAAGCTGTATTGTACCTTTGCATTTTTCTCCCAAACGAAGGACACTAGAAAGAAAATTTTAAAGCCTCCTGTTAGGCCATCATCTACACGACATAGCCCTGAATTTTCCAATGCGCAGCTCTTTGCAAAAGAGAGATATTGGCAAGGAAAAGCTGTCTTGTACCATTGCATTTTTCTCCCAAACGAAGGACACTAGAAAGAAAATTTTAAAGCCTCCTGTTAGGCCATCATCTACACGACATAGCCCTGAATTTTCCAATGCGTAGCTCTTTGCAAAAGAGAGATATCGGCAAGGAAAAGCTGCATTGTACTTTTGCATTTTTCTCCCAAATGAAAGACACTAGAATGAAAATTTTAAAGCCTCCTTTTAGTGCTTCATCTACACGTAATAGCCCTGAATTTTCCTATGCCTATCTCTTTGCAAAAGAGAGATATCGGCAAGGAAATGCTGTATTGTACCTTTGCATTTTTCTCCCAAACGAAAGACACTAGAATGAAAATTTTAAAGCCTACTGTTAGTGCTTCATCTACACGTTATAGCCCTGCATTTTCCAATGCCTATCTCTTTGCAAAAGAGAGATATCGGCAAGGAAAAGCTGCATTGTACTTTTGCATTTTTCTCCCAAACGAAAGACACTAGAATGAAAATTTTAAAGCCTCCTGTTAGTGCTTCATCTACATGTTATAGCCCTGAATTTTCCAATGCCTATCTCTTTGCAAAAGAGAGATATCGGCAAGGAAAAACTGTATTGTACCTTTGCATTTTTCTCCCAAACGAAAGACACTAGAATGAAAATTTTAAAGCCTCCTGTTAGTGCTTCAACTACACGTTATAGCCCTGAATTTTCCAATGCCTATCTCTTTGCAAAAGAGAGATATCGGCAAGGAAAAGCTGTATTGTACCTTTGCATTTTTCTCCCAAACGAAGGACACTAGAATGAAAATTTAAAAGCCTCCTGTTTAGTGCTTCATCTACACGGTATAGCCCTGAATTTTCCAATGCCTAGCTCTTTGCAAAAGAGAGATATCGGCAACGAAATGCTGTATTGTACCTTTGCATTTTTCTCCCAAACGAAAGACACTAGAATGAAAATTTTAAAGCCTACTGTTAGTGCTTCATCTACACGTTATAGCCCTGAATTTTCCAATGCCTATCTCTTTGCAAAAGAGAGATATCGGCAACGAAATGCTGTATTGTACCTTTGCATTTTTCTCCCAAACGAAAGACACTAGAATGAAAATTTTAAAGCCTCCTGTTAGTGCTTCATCTACACGTTATAGCCCTGAATTTTCCAATGCCTATCTCTTTGCAAAAGAGAGATATCGGCAAGGAAAAACTGTATTGTACCTTTGCATTTTTCTCCCAAACGAAAGACACTAGAATGAAAATTTTAAAGCCTCCTGTTAGTGCTTCATCTACACGTTATAGCCCTGAATTTTCCAATGCCTAGCTCTTTGCAAAAGAGAGATATTGGCAAGGAAAAGCTGTATTGTACCTTTGCATTTTTCTCCCAAACTAAAGACACTAGAATGAAAATTTTAAAGCCTACTGTTAGTGCTTCATCTACACGTTATAGCCCTGAATTTTCCAATGCCTATCTCTTTGCAAAAGAGAGATATCGGCAAGGAAAAGCTGCATTGTACTTTTGCATTTTTCTCCCAAACGAAAGACACTAGAATGAAAATTTTAAAGCCTCCTGTTAGTGCTTCATCTACACGTTATAGCCCTGAATTTTCCAATGCCTAGCTCTTTGCAAAAGAGAGATATTGGCAAGGAAAAGCTGTATTGTACCTTTGCATTTTTCTCCCAAACGAAAGACACTAGAATGAAAATTTTAAAGCCTCCTGTTAGTGCTTCATCTACACGTTATAGCCCTGAATTTTCCAATGCCTAGCTCTTTGCAAAAGAGAGATATCGGCAACGAAATGCTGTATTGTACCTTTGCATTTTTCTCCCAAACGAAAGACACTAGAATGAAAATTTTAAAGCCTACTGTTAGTGCTTCATCTACACGTTATAGCCCTGAATTTTCCAATGCCTATCTCTTTGCAAAAGAGAGATATCGGCAACGAAATGCTGTATTGTACCTTTGCATTTTTCTCCCAAACGAAAGACACTAGAATGAAAATTTTAAAGCCTCCTGTTAGTGCTTCATCTACACGTTATAGCCCTGAATTTTCCAATGCCTATCTCTTTGCAAAAGAGAGATATCGGCAAGGAAAAACTGTATTGTACCTTTGCATTTTTCTCCCAAACGAAAGACACTAGAATGAAAATTTTAAAGCCTCCTGTTAGTGCTTCATCTACACGTTATAGCCCTGAATTTTCCAATGCCTAGCTCTTTGCAAAAGAGAGATATTGGCAAGGAAAAGCTGTATTGTACCTTTGCATTTTTCTCCCAAACTAAAGACACTAGAATGAAAATTTTAAAGCCTACTGTTAGTGCTTCATCTACACGTTATAGCCCTGAATTTTCCAATGCCTATCTCTTTGCAAAAGAGAGATATCGGCAAGGAAAAGCTGCATTGTACTTTTGCATTTTTCTCCCAAACGAAAGACACTAGAATGAAAATTTTAAAGCCTCCTTTTAGTGCTTCATCTACACGTAATAGCCCTGAATTTTCCAATGCCTATCTCTTTGCAAAAGAGAGATATCGGCAAGGAAATGCTGTATTGTACCTTTGCATTTTTCTCCCAAACGAAAGACACTAGAATGAAAATTTTAAAGCCTACTGTTAGTGCTTCATCTACACGTTATAGCCCTGCATTTTCCAATGCCTATCTCTTTGCAAAAGAGAGATATCGGCAAGGAAAAGCTGCATTGTACTTTTGCATTTTTCTCCCAAACGAAAGACACTAGAATGAAAATTTTAAAGCCTCCTGTTAGTGCTTCATCTACACGTTATAGCCCTCAATTTTCCAATGCCTAGCTCTTTGCAAAAGAGAGATATTGGCAAGGAAAAGCTGTATTGTACCTTTGCATTTTTCTCCCAAACGAAAGACACTAGAATGAAAATTTTAAAGCCTCCTGTTAGTGCTTCATCTACACGTTATAGCCCTGAATTTTCCAATGCCTATCTCTTTGCAAAAGAGAGATATCGGCAAGGAAAAGCTGTATTGTACCTTTGCATTTTTCTCCCAAACTAAAGACACTAGAATGAAAATTGTAAAGCCTACTGTTAGTGCTTCATCTACACGTTATAGCCCTGAATTTTCCAATGCCTAGCTCTTTGCAAAAGAGAGATATCGGCAAGGAAAAGCTGTATTGTACCTTTGCATTTTTCTCCCAAACGAAAGACACTAGAATGAAAATTTTAAAGCCTCCTGTTAGTGCTTCATCTACACGTTATAGCCCTGAATTTTCCAATGCCTATCTCTTTGCAAAAGAGAGATATCGGCAAGGAAAAGCTTTATTGTACCTTTGCATTTTTCTCCCAAATGAAGGACACTAGAATTAAAATTTTAAAGCCTCCTATTAGTGCTTCATCTACACGTTATAGCCCTGAATTTTCCAATGCCTATCTCTTTGCAAAAGAGAGATATCGGCAAGGAAAAGCTGTATTTTACCTTTGCATTTTTCTCCCAAACTAAGGACACTAGAATGAAAATTTTAAAGCCTCCTGTTAGTGCTTCATCTACACGTTATAGCCCAGAATTTTAAAATGCCTATCTCTTTGCAAAAGAGAGATATCGGCAAGGAAAAGCTGTATTGTACCTTTGCATTTTTCTACCAAACGAAGGACACTAGAATGAAAATTTAAAAGCCTCCTGTTAGTGCTTCATCTACACGGTATAGCCCTGAATTTTCCAATGCCTAGCTCTTTGCAAAAGAGAGATATTGGCAAGGAAAAGCTGTATTGTACCTTTGCATTTTTCTCCCAAACGAAGGACACTAGAATGAAAATTTTAAAGCCTCCTGTTAGTGCTTCATCTACACGTTATAGCCCTGAATTTTCCAATGCCTATCTCTTTGCAAAAGAGAGATATCGGCAAGGAAAAACTGTATTGTACCTTTGCATTTTTCTCCCAAACGAAAGACACTAGAATGAAAATTTTAAAGCCTCCTGTTAGTGCTTCATCTACACGTTATAGCCCTGCATTTTCCAATGCCTATCTCTTTGCAAAAGAGAGATATCGGCAAGGAAAAGCAGCATTGTACCTTTGCATTTTTCTCCCAAACGAAAGACACTAGAATGAAAATTGTAAAGCCTCCTGTTAGTGCTTCATCTACACGTTATAGCCCTGCATTTTCCAATGCCTAGCTCTTTGCAAAAGAGAGATATTGGCAAGGAAAAGCTGTATTGTACCTTTGCATTTTTCTCCCAAACGAAGGACACTAGAATGAAAATTTTAAAGCCTCCTGTTAGTGCTTCATCTACACGTTATAGCCCTGAATTTTCCAATGCCTATCTCTTTGCAAAAGAGAGATATCGGCAAGGAAAAACTGTATTGTACCTTTGCATTTTTCTCCCAAACGAAAGACACTAGAATGAAAATTTTAAAGCCTCCTGTTAGTGCTTCATCTACACGTTATAGCCCTGCATTTTCCAATGCGCAGCTCTTTGCAAAAGAGAGATATTGGCAAGGAAAAGCCGTCTTGTACCTTTGCATTTTTCTCCCAAACGAAGGACACTAGAAAGAAAATTTTAAAGCCTCCTGTTAGGCCATCATCTACACGACATAGCCCTGAATTTTCCAATGCGCAGCTCTTTGCAAAAGAGAGATATTGGCAAGGAAAAGCTGTCTTGTACCTTTGCATTTTTCTCCCAAATGAAGGACACTAGAAAGAAAATTTTAAAGCCTCCTGTTAGGCCATCATCTACACGACATAGCCCTGAATTTTCCAATGCGTAGCTCTTTGCAAAAGAGAGATATTGGCAAGGAAAAGCTGTCTTGGACCTTTGCATTTTTCTCCCAAACGAAGGACACTAGAAAGAAAATTTTAAAGCCTCCTGTTAGGCCATCATCTACACGACATAGCCCTGAATTTTCCAATGCGCAGCTCTTTGCAAAAGAGAGATATTGGCAAGGAAAAGCTGTCTTGTACCATTGCATTTTTCTCCCAAACGAAGGACACTAGAAAGAAAATTTTAAAGCCTCCTGTTAGGCCATCATCTACACGACATAGCCCTGAATTTTCCAATGCGTAGCTCTTTGCAAAAGAGAGATATCGGCAAGGAAAAGCTGCATTGTACTTTTGCATTTTTCTCCCAAATGAAAGACACTAGAATGAAAATTTTAAAGCCTCCTGTTAGTGCTTCATCTACACGTTATAGCCCTGAATTTTCCAATGCCTATCTCTTTGCAAAAGAGAGATATCGGCAAGGAAAAACTGTATTGTACCTTTGCATTTTTCTCCCAAACGAAAGACACTAGAATGAAAATTTTAAAGCCTCCTGTTAGTGCTTCATCTACACGTTATAGCCCTGCATTTTCCAATGCCTATCTCTTTGCAAAAGAGAGATATCGGCAAGGAAAAGCAGCATTGTACCTTTGCATTTTTCTCCCAAACGAAAGACACTAGAATGAAAATTGTAAAGCCTCCTGTTAGTGCTTCATCTACACGTTATAGCCCTGCATTTTCCAATGCCTAGCTCTTTGCAAAAGAGAGATATTGGCAAGGAAAAGCTGTATTGTACCTTTGCATTTTTCTCCCAAACGAAGGACACTAGAATGAAAATTTTAAAGCCTCCTGTTAGTGCTTCATCTACACGTTATAGCCCTGAATTTTCCAATGCCTATCTCTTTGCAAAAGAGAGATATCGGCAAGGAAAAACTGTATTGTACCTTTGCATTTTTCTCCCAAACGAAAGACACTAGAATGAAAATTTTAAAGCCTCCTGTTAGTGCTTCATCTACACGTTATAGCCCTGCATTTTCCAATGCGCAGCTCTTTGCAAAAGAGAGATATTGGCAAGGAAAAGCCGTCTTGTACCTTTGCATTTTTCTCCCAAACGAAGGACACTAGAAAGAAAATTTTAAAGCCTCCTGTTAGGCCATCATCTACACGACATAGCCCTGAATTTTCCAATGCGCAGCTCTTTGCAAAAGAGAGATATTGGCAAGGAAAAGCTGTCTTGTACCTTTGCATTTTTCTCCCAAATGAAGGACACTAGAAAGAAAATTTTAAAGCCTCCTGTTAGGCCATCATCTACACGACATAGCCCTGAATTTTCCAATGCGTAGCTCTTTGCAAAAGAGAGATATTGGCAAGGAAAAGCTGTCTTGGACCTTTGCATTTTTCTCCCAAACGAAGGACACTAGAAAGAAAATTTTAAAGCCTCCTGTTAGGCCATCATCTACACGACATAGCCCTGAATTTTCCAATGCGCAGCTCTTTGCAAAAGAGAGATATTGGCAAGGAAAAGCTGTCTTGTACCATTGCATTTTTCTCCCAAACGAAGGACACTAGAAAGAAAATTTTAAAGCCTCCTGTTAGGCCATCATCTACACGACATAGCCCTGAATTTTCCAATGCGTAGCTCTTTGCAAAAGAGAGATATCGGCAAGGAAAAGCTGCATTGTACTTTTGCATTTTTCTCCCAAATGAAAGACACTAGAATGAAAATTTTAAAGCCTCCTTTTAGTGCTTCATCTACACGTAATAGCCCTGAATTTTCCTATGCCTATCTCTTTGCAAAAGAGAGATATCGGCAAGGAAATGCTGTATTGTACCTTTGCATTTTTCTCCCAAACGAAAGACACTAGAATGAAAATTTTAAAGCCTACTGTTAGTGCTTCATCTACACGTTATAGTCCTGCATTTTCCAATGCCTATCTCTTTGCAAAAGAGAGATATCGGCAAGGAAAAACTGTATTGTACCTTTGCATTTTTCTCCCAAACGAAAGACACTAGAATGAAAATTTTAAAGCCTCCTGTTAGTGCTTCATCTACACGTTATAGCCCTGAATTTTCAAATGCCTATCTCTTTGCAAAAGAGAGATATCGGCAAGGAAAAACTGTATTGTACCTTTGCATTTTTCTCCCAAACGAAAGACACTAGAATGAAAATTTTAAAGCCTCCTGTTAGTGCTTCATCTACACGTTATAGCCCTGAATTTTCCAATGCCTAGCTCTTTGCAAAAGAGAGATATTGGCAAGGAAAAGCTGTATTGTACCTTTGCATTTTTCTCCCAAACTAAAGACACTAGAATGCAAATTTTAAAGCCTACTGTTAGTGCTTCATCTACACGTTATAGCCCTGAATTTTCCAATGCCTAGCTCTTTGCAAAAGAGAGATATTGGCAAGGAAAAGCTGTATTGTACCTTTGCATTTTTCTCCCAAACGAAGGACACTAGAATGAAAATTTTAAAGCCTCCTGTTAGTGCTTCATCTACACGTTATAGCCCTGAATTTTCCAATGCCTATCTCTTTGCAAAAGAGAGATATCGGCAAGGAAAAACTGTATTGTACCTTTGCATTTTTCTCCCAAACGAAAGACACTAGAATGAAAATTTTAAAGCCTCCTGTTAGTGCTTCATCTACACGTTATAGCCCTGCATTTTCCAATGCGCAGCTCTTTGCAAAAGAGAGATATTGGCAAGGAAAAGCTGTCTTGTACCTTTGCATTTTTCTCCCAAACGAAGGTCACTAGAAAGAAAATTTTAAAGCCTCCTGTTAGGCCATCATCTACACGACATAGCCCTGAATTTTCCAATGCGTAGCTCTTTGCAAAATAGAGATATTGGCAAGGAAAAGCTGTCTTGTACCTTTGCATTTTTCTCCCAAACGAAGGACACTAGAAAGAAAATTTTAAAGCCTCCTGTTAGGCCATCATCTACACGACATAGCCCTGAATTTTCCAATGCGCAGCTCTTTGCAAAAGAGAGATATTGGCAAGGAAAAGCTGTCTTGTACCTTTGCATTTTTCTCCCAAACGAAGGACACTAGAAAGAAAATTTTAAAGCCTCCTGTTAGGCCATCATCTACACGACATAGCCCTGAATTTTCCAATGCGTAGCTCTTTGCAAAAGAGAGATATTGGCAAGGAAAAGCTGTCTTGTACCTTTGCATTTTTCTCCCAAACGAAGGACACTAGAAAGAAAATTTTAAAGCCTCCTGTTAGGCCATCATCTACACGACATAGCCCTGAATTTTCCAATGCGCAGCTCTTTGCAAAAGAGAGATATTGGCAAGGAAAAGCTGTCTTGTACCATTGCATTTTTCTCCCAAACGAAGGACACTAGAAAGAAAATTTTAAAGCCTCCTGTTAGGCCATCATCTACACGACATAGCCCTGAATTTTCCAATGCGTAGCTCTTTGCAAAAGAGAGATATCGGCAAGGAAAAGCTGCATTGTACTTTTGCATTTTTCTCCCAAATGAAAGACACTAGAATGAAAATTGTAAAGCCTCCTGTTAGTGCTTCATCTACACGTTATAGCCCTGCATTTTCCAATGCCTAGCTCTTTGCAAAAGAGAGATATTGGCAAGGAAAAGCTGTATTGTACCTTTGCATTTTTCTCCCAAACGAAGGACACTAGAATGAAAATTTTAAAGCCTCCTGTTAGTGCTTCATCTACACGTTATAGCCCTGAATTTTCCAATGCCTATCTCTTTGCAAAAGAGAGATATCGGCAAGGAAAAGCTGTATTGTACCTTTGCATTTTTCTCCCAAACTAAAGACACTAGAATGAAAATTTTAAAGCCTTCTGTTAGTGCTTCATCTACACGTTATAGCCCTGAATTTTCCAATGCCTAGCTCTTTGCAAAAGAGAGATATCGGCAAGGAAAAGCTGTATTGTACCTTTGCATTTTTCTCCCAAACGAAAGACACTAGAATGAAAATTTTAAAGCCTCCTGTTAGTGCTTCATCTACACGTTATAGCCCTGAATTTTCCAATGCCTATCTCTTTGCAAAAGAGAGATATCGGCAAGGAAAAGCTTTATTGTACCTTTGCATTTTTCTCCCAAATGAAGGACACTAGAATTAAAATTTTAAAGCCTCCTATTAGTGCTTCATCTACACGTTATAGCCCTGAATTTTCCAATGCCTATCTCTTTGCAAAAGAGAGATATCGGCAAGGAAAAGCTGTATTTTACCTTTGCATTTTTCTCCCAAACGAAGGACACTAGAATGAAAATTTTAAAGCCTCCTGTTAGTGCTTCATCTACACGTTATAGCCCAGAATTTTCCAATGCCTATCTCTTTGCAAAACAGAGATATCGGCAAGGAAAAGCAGTATTGTACCTTTGCATTTTTCTACCAAACGAAGGACACTAGAATGAAAATTTAAAAGCCTCCTGTTAGTGCTTCATCTACACGGTATAGCCCTGAATTTTCCAATGCCTAGCTCTTTGCAAAAGAGAGATATTGGCAAGGAAAAGCTGTATTGTACCTTTGCATTTTTCTCCCAAACGAAGGACACTAGAATGAAAATTTTAAAGCCTCCTGTTAGTGCTTCATCTACACGTTATAGCCCTGAATTTTCCAATGCCTATCTCTTTGCAAAAGAGAGATATCGGCAAGGAAAAACTGTATTGTACCTTTGCATTTTTCTCCCAAACGAAAGACACTAGAATGAAAATTTTAAAGCCTCCTGTTAGTGCTTCATCTACACGTTATAGCCCTGCATTTTCCAATGCCTATCTCTTTGCAAAAGAGAGATATCGGCAAGGAAAAGCAGCATTGTACCTTTGCATTTTTCTCCCAAACGAAAGACACTAGAATGAAAATTGTAAAGCCTCCTGTTAGTGCTTCATCTACACGTTATAGCCCTGCATTTTCCAATGCCTAGCTCTTTGCAAAAGAGAGATATTGGCAAGGAAAAGCTGTATTGTACCTTTGCATTTTTCTCCCAAACGAAGGACACTAGAATGAAAATTTTAAAGCCTCCTGTTAGTGCTTCATCTACACGTTATAGCCCTGAATTTTCCAATGCCTAGCTCTTTGCAAAAGAGAGATATCGGCAAGGAAAAGCTGTATTGTACCTTTGCATTTTTCTCCCAAACGAAAGACACTAGAATGAAAATTTTAAAGCCTCCTGTTAGTGCTTCATCTACACGTTATAGCCCTGAATTTTCCAATGCCTATCTCTTTGCAAAAGAGAGATATCGGCAAGGAAAAGCTTTATTGTACCTTTGCATTTTTCTCCCAAATGAAGGACACTAGAATTAAAATTTTAAAGCCTCCTATTAGTGCTTCATCTACACGTTATAGCCCTGAATTTTCCAATGCCTATCTCTTTGCAAAAGAGAGATATCGGCAAGGAAAAGCTGTATTTTACCTTTGCATTTTTCTCCCAAACGAAGGACACTAGAATGAAAATTTTAAAGCCTCCTGTTAGTGCTTCATCTACACGTTTTAGCCCAGAATTTTCCAATGCCTATCTCTTTGCAAAAGAGAGATATCGGCAAGGAAAAGCATTATTGTACCTTTGCATTTTTCTACCAAACGAAGGACACTAGAATGAAAATTTAAAAGCCTCCTGTTAGTGCTTCATCTACACGGTATAGCCCTGAATTTTCCAATGCCTAGCTCTTTGCAAAAGAGAGATATTGGCAAGGAAAAGCTGTATTGTACCTTTGCATTTTTCTCCCAAACGAAGGACACTAGAATGAAAATTTTAAAGCCTCCTGTTAGTGCTTCATCTACACGTTATAGCCCTGAATTTTCCAATGCCTATCTCTTTGCAAAAGAGAGATATCGGCAAGGAAAAACTGTATTGTACCTTTGCATTTTTCCCCCAAACGAAAGACACTAGAATGAAAATTTTAAAGCCTCCTGTTAGTGCTTCATCTACACGTTATAGCCCTGCATTTTCCAATGCCTATCTCTTTGCAAAAGAGAGATATCGGCAAGGAAAAGCAGCATTGTACCTTTGCATTTTTCTCCCAAACGAAAGACACTAGAATGAAAATTGTAAAGCCTCCTGTTAGTGCTTCATCTACACGTTATAGCCCTGCATTTTCCAATGCCTAGCTCTTTGCAAAAGAGAGATATTGGCAAGGAAAAGCTGTATTGTACCTTTGCATTTTTCTCCCAAACGAAAGACACTAGAATGAAAATTGTAAAGCCTCCTGTTAGTGCTTCATCTACACGTTATAGCCCTGCATTTTCCAATGCCTAGCTCTTTGCAAAAGAGAGATATTGGCAAGGAAAAGCTGTATTGTACCTTTGCATTTTTCTCCCAAACGAAGGACACTAGAATGAAAATTTTAAAGCCTCCTGTTAGTGCTTCATCTACACGTTATAGCCCTGAATTTTCCAATGCCTAGCTCTTTGCAAAAGAGAGATATCGGCAAGGAAAAGCTGTATTGTACCTTTGCATTTTTCTCCCAAACGAAAGACACTAGAATGAAAATTTTAAAGCCTCCTGTTAGTGCTTCATCTACACGTTATAGCCCTGAATTTTCCAATGCCTATCTCTTTGCAAAAGAGAGATATCGGCAAGGAAAAGCTTTATTGTACCTTTGCATTTTTCTCCCAAATGAAGGACACTAGAATGAAAATTTTAAAGCCTCCTGTTAGTGCTTCATCTACACGTTTTAGCCCAGAATTTTCCAATGCCTATCTCTTTGCAAAAGAGAGATATCGGCAAGGAAAAGCATTATTGTACCTTTGCATTTTTCTACCAAACGAAGGACACTAGAATGACAATTTAAAAGCCTCCTGTTAGTGCTTCATCTACACGGTATAGCCCTGAATTTTCCAATGCCTAGCTCTTTGCAAAAGAGAGATATTGGCAAGGAAAAGCTGTATTGTACCTTTGCATTTTTCTCCCAAACGAAGGACACTAGAATGAAAATTTTAAAGCCTCCTGTTAGTGCTTCATCTACACGTTATAGCCCTGAATTTTCCAATGCCTATCTCTTTGCAAAAGAGAGATATCGGCAAGGAAAAACTGTATTGTACCTTTGCATTTTTCTCCCAAACGAAAGACACTAGAATGAAAATTTTAAAGCCTCCTGTTAGTGCTTCATCTACACGTTATAGCCCTGCATTTTCCAATGCCTATCTCTTTGCAAAAGAGAGATATCGGCAAGGAAAAGCAGCATTGTACCTTTGCATTTTTCTCCCAAACGAAAGACACTAGAATGAAAATTGTAAAGCCTCCTGTTAGTGCTTCATCTACACGTTATAGCCCTGCATTTTCCAATGCCTAGCTCTTTGCAAAAGAGAGATATTGGCAAGGAAAAGCTGTATTGTACCTTTGCATTTTTCTCCCAAACGAAAGACACTAGAATGAAAATTGTAAAGCCTCCTGTTAGTGCTTCATCTACACGTTATAGCCCTGCATTTTCCAATGCCTAGCTCTTTGCAAAAGAGAGATATTGGCAAGGAAAAGCTGTATTGTACCTTTGCATTTTTCTCCCAAACGAAGGACACTAGAATGAAAATTTTAAAGCCTCCTGTTAGTGCTTCATCTACACGTTATAGCCCTGAATTTTCCAATGCCTAGCTCTTTGCAAAAGAGAGATATCGGCAAGGAAAAGCTGTATTGTACCTTTGCATTTTTCTCCCAAACGAAAGACACTAGAATGAAAATTTTAAAGCCTCCTGTTAGTGCTTCATCTACACGTTATAGCCCTGAATTTTCCAATGCCTATCTCTTTGCAAAAGAGAGATATCGGCAAGGAAAAGCTTTATTGTACCTTTGCATTTTTCTCCCAAATGAAGGACACTAGAATTAAAATTTTAAAGCCTCCTATTAGTGCTTCATCTACACGTTATAGCCCTGAATTTTCCAATGCCTATCTCTTTGCAAAAGAGAGATATCGGCAAGGAAAAGCTGTATTGTACCTTTGCATTTTTCTCCCAAACGAAAGACACTAGAATGAAAATTTTAAAGCCTCCTGTTAGTGCTTCATCTACACGTTATAGCCCTGAATTTTCCAATGCCTATCTCTTTGCAAAAGAGAGATATCGGCAAGGAAAAGCTTTATTGTACCTTTGCATTTTTCTCCCAAATGAAGGACACTAGAATTAAAATTTTAAAGCCTCCTATTAGTGCTTCATCTACACGTTATAGCCCTGAATTTTCCAATGCCTATCTCTTTGCAAAAGAGAGATATCGGCAAGGAAAAGCTGTATTTTACCTTTGCATTTTTCTCCCAAACGAAGGACACTAGAATGAAAATTTTAAAGCCTCCTGTTAGTGCTTCATCTACACGTTTTAGCCCAGAATTTTCCAATGCCTATCTCTTTGCAAAAGAGAGATATCGGCAAGGAAAAGCATTATTGTACCTTTGCATTTTTCTACCAAACGAAGGACACTAGAATGAAAATTTAAAAGCCTCCTGTTAGTGCTTCATCTACACGGTATAGCCCTGAATTTTCCAATGCCTAGCTCTTTGCAAAAGAGAGATATTGGCAAGGAAAAGCTGTATTGTACCTTTGCATTTTTCTCCCAAACGAAGGACACTAGAATGAAAATTTTAAAGCCTCCTGTTAGTGCTTCATCTACACGTTATAGCCCTGAATTTTCCAATGCCTATCTCTTTGCAAAAGAGAGATATCGGCAAGGAAAAACTGTATTGTACCTTTGCATTTTTCCCCCAAACGAAAGACACTAGAATGAAAATTTTAAAGCCTCCTGTTAGTGCTTCATCTACACGTTATAGCCCTGCATTTTCCAATGCCTATCTCTTTGCAAAAGAGAGATATCGGCAAGGAAAAGCAGCATTGTACCTTTGCATTTTTCTCCCAAACGAAAGACACTAGAATGAAAATTGTAAAGCCTCCTGTTAGTGCTTCATCTACACGTTATAGCCCTGCATTTTCCAATGCCTAGCTCTTTGCAAAAGAGAGATATTGGCAAGGAAAAGCTGTATTGTACCTTTGCATTTTTCTCCCAAACGAAAGACACTAGAATGAAAATTGTAAAGCCTCCTGTTAGTGCTTCATCTACACGTTATAGCCCTGCATTTTCCAATGCCTAGCTCTTTGCAAAAGAGAGATATTGGCAAGGAAAAGCTGTATTGTACCTTTGCATTTTTCTCCCAAACGAAGGACACTAGAATGAAAATTTTAAAGCCTCCTGTTAGTGCTTCATCTACACGTTATAGCCCTGAATTTTCCAATGCCTAGCTCTTTGCAAAAGAGAGATATCGGCAAGGAAAAGCTGTATTGTACCTTTGCATTTTTCTCCCAAACGAAAGACACTAGAATGAAAATTTTAAAGCCTCCTGTTAGTGCTTCATCTACACGTTATAGCCCTGAATTTTCCAATGCCTATCTCTTTGCAAAAGAGAGATATCGGCAAGGAAAAGCTTTATTGTACCTTTGCATTTTTCTCCCAAATGAAGGACACTAGAATGAAAATTTTAAAGCCTCCTGTTAGTGCTTCATCTACACGTTTTAGCCCAGAATTTTCCAATGCCTATCTCTTTGCAAAAGAGAGATATCGGCAAGGAAAAGCATTATTGTACCTTTGCATTTTTCTACCAAACGAAGGACACTAGAATGACAATTTAAAAGCCTCCTGTTAGTGCTTCATCTACACGGTATAGCCCTGAATTTTCCAATGCCTAGCTCTTTGCAAAAGAGAGATATTGGCAAGGAAAAGCTGTATTGTACCTTTGCATTTTTCTCCCAAACGAAGGACACTAGAATGAAAATTTTAAAGCCTCCTGTTAGTGCTTCATCTACACGTTATAGCCCTGAATTTTCCAATGCCTATCTCTTTGCAAAAGAGAGATATCGGCAAGGAAAAACTGTATTGTACCTTTGCATTTTTCTCCCAAACGAAAGACACTAGAATGAAAATTTTAAAGCCTCCTGTTAGTGCTTCATCTACACGTTATAGCCCTGCATTTTCCAATGCCTATCTCTTTGCAAAAGAGAGATATCGGCAAGGAAAAGCAGCATTGTACCTTTGCATTTTTCTCCCAAACGAAAGACACTAGAATGAAAATTGTAAAGCCTCCTGTTAGTGCTTCATCTACACGTTATAGCCCTGCATTTTCCAATGCCTAGCTCTTTGCAAAAGAGAGATATTGGCAAGGAAAAGCTGTATTGTACCTTTGCATTTTTCTCCCAAACGAAAGACACTAGAATGAAAATTGTAAAGCCTCCTGTTAGTGCTTCATCTACACGTTATAGCCCTGCATTTTCCAATGCCTAGCTCTTTGCAAAAGAGAGATATTGGCAAGGAAAAGCTGTATTGTACCTTTGCATTTTTCTCCCAAACGAAGGACACTAGAATGAAAATTTTAAAGCCTCCTGTTAGTGCTTCATCTACACGTTATAGCCCTGAATTTTCCAATGCCTAGCTCTTTGCAAAAGAGAGATATCGGCAAGGAAAAGCTGTATTGTACCTTTGCATTTTTCTCCCAAACGAAAGACACTAGAATGAAAATTTTAAAGCCTCCTGTTAGTGCTTCATCTACACGTTATAGCCCTGAATTTTCCAATGCCTATCTCTTTGCAAAAGAGAGATATCGGCAAGGAAAAGCTTTATTGTACCTTTGCATTTTTCTCCCAAATGAAGGACACTAGAATTAAAATTTTAAAGCCTCCTATTAGTGCTTCATCTACACGTTATAGCCCTGAATTTTCCAATGCCTATCTCTTTGCAAAAGAGAGATATCGGCAAGGAAAAGCTGTATTTTACCTTTGCATTTTTCTCCCAAACGAAGGACACTAGAATGAAAATTTTAAAGCCTCCTGTTAGTGCTTCATCTACACGTTTTAGCCCAGAATTTTCCAATGCCTATCTCTTTGCAAAAGAGAGATATCGGCAAGGAAAAGCATTATTGTACCTTTGCATTTTTCTACCAAACGAAGGACACTAGAATGACAATTTAAAAGCCTCCTGTTAGTGCTTCATCTACACGGTATAGCCCTAAATTTTCCAATGCCTAGCTCTTTGCAAAAGAGAGATATTGGCAAGGAAAAGCTGTCTTGTACCTTTGCATTTTTCTCCCAAACGAAGGACACTAGAATGAAAATTTTAAAGCCTCCTGTTAGTGCTTCATCTACACGTTATAGCCCTGAATTTTCCAATGCCTATCTCTTTGCAAAAGAGAGATATCGGCAAGGAAAAACTGTATTGTACCTTTGCATTTTTCTCCCAAACGAAAGACACTAGAATGAAAATTTTAAAGCCTCCTGTTAGTGCTTCATCTACACGTTATAGCCCTGCATTTTCCAATGCCTATCTCTTTGCAAAAGAGAGATATCGGCAAGGAAAAGCAGCATTGTACCTTTGCATTTTTCTCCCAAACGAAAGACACTAGAATGAAAATTGTAAAGCCTCCTGTTAGTGCTTCATCTACACGTTATAGCCCTGCATTTTCCAATGCCTAGCTCTTTGCAAAAGAGAGATATTGGCAAGGAAAAGCTGTATTGTACCTTTGCATTTTTCTCCCAAACGAAGGACACTAGAATGAAAATTTTAAAGCCTCCTGTTAGTGCTTCATCTACACGTTATAGCCCTGAATTTTCCAATGCCTATCTCTTTGCAAAAGAGAGATATCGGCAAGGAAAAACTGTATTGTACCTTTGCATTTTTCTCCCAAACGAAAGACACTAGAATGAAAATTTTAAAGCCTCCTGTTAGTGCTTCATCTACACGTTATAGCCCTGAATTTTCCAATGCCTAGCTCTTTGCAAAAGAGAGATATTGGCAAGGAAAAGCTGTATTGTACCTTTGCATTTTTCTCCCAAACGAAAGACACTAGAATGAAAATTTTAAAGCCGACTGTTAGTGCTTCATCTACACGTTAATGCCCTGAATTTTCCAATGCCTAGCTCTTTGCAAAAGAGAGATATCGGCAAGGAAAAGCTGTATTGTACCTTTGCATTTTTCTCCCAAAAGAAGGACACTAGAATGAAAATTTTAAAGCCTCCTATTAGTGCTTCATCTACACGTTATAGCCCTGAATTTTCCAATGCCTATCTCTTTGCAAAAGAGAGATATCGGCAAGGAAAAGCTGTATTGTATCTTTGCATTTTTCTCCCAAACGAAGGACACTAGAATGAAAATTTTAAAGCCTCCTGTTAGTGCTTCATCTACACGTTATAGCCCAGAATTTTCCAATGCCTATCTCTTTGCAAAAGAGAGATATCGGCAAGGAAAAGCTGTATTGTACCTTTGCATTTTTCTCCCAAACGAAAGACACTAGAATGAAAATTTTAAAGCCTCCTGTTAGTGCTTCATCTACACGTTATAGCCCTGAATTTTTCAATGCCTATCTCTTTGCAAAAGAGAGATATTGGCAAGGAAAAGCTGTATTGTACCTTTGCATTTTTCTCCCAAACGAAGGACACTAGAATGAAAATTTTTAAGCCTCCTGTTAGTGCTTCATCTACACGTTATAGCCCTGAATTTTCCAATGCCTATCTCTTTGCAAAAGAGAGATATCGGCAAGGAAAAGCTGTATTGTACCTTTGCATTTTTCTCCCAAACGAAAGACACTAGAATAAAAATTTTAAAGCCTCCTGTTAGTGCTTCATCTACACGTTATAGCCCTGCATTTTCCAATGCCTATCTCTTTGCAAAAGAGAGATATCGGCAAGGAAAAGCAGCATTGTATCTTGGCATTTTTCTCCCGAACGAAAGACACTAGAATGAAAATTGTAAAGCCTCCTGTTAGTGCTTCATCTACACGTTATAGCCCTGCATTTTCCAATGCCTAGCTCTTTGCAAAAGAGAGATATTGGCAAGGAAAAGCTGTATTGTACCTTTGCATTTTTCTCCCAAACGAAGGACACTAGAATGAAAATTTTAAAGCCTCCTGTTAGTGCTTCATCTACACGTTATAGCCCTGAATTTTCCAATGCTTATCTCTTTGCAAAAGAGAGATATCGGCAAGGAAAAGCAGCATTGTACTTTTGCATTTTTCTCCCAAACGAAAGACACTAGAATGAAAATTTTAAAGCCTCCTGTTAGGCCATCATCTACACGACATAGCCCTGAATTTTCCAATGCGCAGCTCTTTGCAAAAGAGAGATATTGGCAAGGAAAAGCTGTTTTGTACCTTTGCATTTTTCTCCCAAACGAAGGACACTAGAAAGAAAATTTTAAAGCCTCCTGTTAGGCCATCATCTACACGACATAGCCCTGAATTTTCCAATGCGCAGCTCTTTGCAAAAGAGAGATATTGGCAAGGAAAAGCTGTCTTGTACCTTTGCATTTTTCTCCCAAACGAAGGTCACTAGAAAGAAAATTTTAAAGCCTCCTGTTAGGCCATCAACTACACGACATAGCCCTGAATTTTCCAATGCGCAGCTCTTTGCAAAAGAGAGATATTGGCAAGGAAAAGCTGTCTTGTACCATTGCATTTTTCTCCCAAACGAAGGACACTAGAAAGAACATTTTAAAGCCTCCTGTTAGGCCATCATCTACACGACATAGCCCTGAATTTTCCAATGCGCAGCTCTTTGCAAAAGAGAGATATTGGCAAGGAAAAGCTGTCTTGTACCTTTGCATTTTTCTCCCAAACGAAGGTCACTAGAAAGAAAATTTTAAAGCCTCCTGTTAGGCCATCATCTACACGATATAGCCCTGAATTTTCCAATGCGTAGCTCTTTGCAAAAGAGAGATATTGGCAAGGAAAAGCTGTCTTGTACCTTTGCATTTTTCTCCCAAACGAAGGACACTAGAAAGAAAATTTTAAAGCCTCCTGTTAGGCCATCATCTACACGACATAGCCCTGAATTTTCCAATGCGTAGCTCTTTGCAAAAGAGAGATATTGGCAAGGAAAAGCTGTCTTGTACCTTTGCATTTTTCTCCCAAACGAAGGACACTAGAAAGAAAATTTTAAAGCCTCCTGTTAGGCCATCATCTACACGACATAGCCCTGAATTTTCCAATGCGCAGCTCTTTGCAAAAGAGAGATATTGGCAAGGAAAAGCTGTCTTGTACCATTGCATTTTTCTCCCAAACGAAGGACACTAGAAAGAAAATTTTAAAGCCTCCTGTTAGGCCATCATCTACACGACATAGCCCTGAATTTTCCAATGCGTAGCTCTTTGCAAAAGAGAGATATTGGCAAGGAAAAGCTGTCTTGTACCTTTGCATTTTTCTCCCAAACGAAGGACACTAGAAAGAAAATTTTAAAGCCTCCTGTTAGGACATCATCTACACGACATAGCCCTGAATTTTCCAATCCGTAGCTCTTTGCAAAAGAGAGATATTGGCAAGGAAAAGCTGTCTTGTACCTTTGCATTTTTCTCCCAAACGAAGGACACTAGAAAGAAAATTTTAAAGCCTCCTGTTAGGCCATCATCTACACGACATAACCCTGAATTTTCCAATGCGCAGCTCTTTGCAAAAGAGAGATATTGGCAAGGAAAAGCTGTCTTGTTCCATTGCATTTTTCTCCCAAACGAAGGACACTAGAAAGAACATTTTAAAGCCTCCTGTTAGGCCATCATCTACACGACATAGCCCTGAATTTTCCAATGCGCAGCTCTTTGCAAAAGAGAGATATTGGCAAGGAAAAGCTGTCTTGTACCTTTGCATTTTTCTCCCAAACGAAGGTCACTAGAAAGAAAATTTTAAAGCCTCCTGTTAGGCCATCATCTACACGACATAGCCCTGAATTTTCCAATGCGCAGCTCTTTGCAAAAGAGAGATATTGGCAAGGAAAAGCTGTCTTGTACCATTGCATTTTTCTCCCAAACGAAGGACACTAGAAAGAAAATTTTAAATTTTCCAATGCGCAGCTCTTTGCAAAAGAGAGATATTGGCAAGGAAAAGCTGTCTTGTACCTTTGCATTTTTCTCCCAAACGAAGGACACTAGAAAGAAAATTTTAAAGCCTCCTGTTAGGCCATCATCTACACGACATAGCCCTGAATTTTCCAATGCGCAGCTCTTTGCAAAAGAGAGATATTGGCAAGGAAAAGCTGTCTTGTACCATTGCATTTTTCTCCCAAACGAAGGACACTAGAAAGAAAATTTTAAAGCCTCCTTTTAGGCCATCATCTACACGACATAGCCCTGAATTTTCCAATGCGCAGCTCTTTGCAAAAGAGAGATATTGGCAAGGAAAAGCTGTCTTGTACCATTGCATTTTTCTCCCAAACGAAGGACACTAGAAAGAAAATTTTAAAGCCTCCTGTTAGGCCATCATCTACACGACATAGCCCTGAATTTTCCAATGCGCAGCTCTTTGCAAAAGAGAGATATTGGCAAGGAAAAGCTGTCTTGTACCATTGCATTTTTCTCCCAAACGAAGGACACTAGAAAGAACATTTTAAAGCCTCCTGTTAGGCCATCATCTACACGACATAGCCCTGAATTTTCCAATGCGCAGCTCTTTGCAAAAGAGAGATATTGGCAAGGAAAAGATTTCTTGTACCTTTGCATTTTTCTCCCAAACGAAGGACACTAGAAAGAAAATTTTAAAGCCTACTGTTAGGCCATCATCTACACGACATAGCCCTGAATTTTCCAATGCGCAGCTCTTTGCAAAAGAGAGATATTGGCAAGGAAAAGCTGTCTTGTACCTTTGCATTTTTCTCCCAAACGAAGGTCACTAGAAAGAAAATTGTAAAGCCTCCTGTTAGGCCATCATCTACACGACATAGCCCTGAATTTTCCAATGCGCAGCTCTTTGCAAAAGAGAGATATTGGCAAGGAAAAGCTGTCTAGTACCATTGCATTTTTCTCCCAAACGAAGGACACTAGAAAGAATATTTTAAAGCCTCCTGTTAGGCCATCATCTACACGACATAGCCCTGAATTTTCCAATGCGCAGCTCTTTGCAAAAGAGAGATATTGGCAAGGAAAAGCTGTCTTGTACCTTTGCATTTTTCTACCAAACGAAGGTCACTAGAAAGAAAATTTTAAAGCCTCCTGTTAGGCCATCATCTACACGACATAGCCCTGAATTTTCCAATGCGTAGCTCTTTGCAAAAGAGAGATATTGGCAAGGAAAAGCTGTCTTGTACCTTTGCATTTTTCTCCCAAACGAAGGACACTAGAAAGAAAATTTTAAAGCCTCCTGTTAGGCCATCATCTACACGACATAGCCCTGAATTTTCCAATGCGCAGCTCTTTGCAAAAGAGAGATATTGGCAAGGAAAAGCTGTCTTGTACCATTGCATTTTTCTCCCAAACGAAGGGCACTAGAAAGAAAATTTTAAAGCCTCCTGTTAGGCCATCATCTACACGACATAGCCCTGAATTTTCCAATGCGCAGCTCTTTGCAAAAGAGAGATATTGGCAAGGAAAAGCTGTCTTGTACCATTGCATTTTTCTCCCAAACGAAGGGCACTAGAAAGAAAATTTTAAAGCCTCCTGTTAGGCCATCATCTACACGACATAGCCCTGAATTTTCCAATGCGCAGCTCTTTGCAAAAGAGAGATATTGGCAAGGAAAAGCTGTCTTGTACCTTTGCATTTTTCTCCCAAACGAAGGTCACTAGAAAGAAAATTTTAAAGCCTCCTGTTAGGCCATCATCTACACGACATAGCCCTGAATTTTCCAATGCGCAGCTCTTTGCAAAAGAGAGATATTGGCAAGGAAAAGCTGTCTTGTACCTTTGCATTTTTCTCCCAAACGAAGGTCACTAGAAAGAAAATTTTAAAGCCTCCTGTTAGGCCATCATCTACACGACATAGCCCTGAATTTTCCAATGCGCAGCTCTTTGCAAAAGAGAGATATTGGCAAGGAAAAGCTGTCTTGTACCATTGCATTTTTCTCCCAAACGAAGGACACTAGAAAGAAAATTTTAAAGCCTCCTGTTAGGCCATCATCTACACGACATAGCCCTAAATTTTCCAATGCGCAGCTCTTTGCAAAAGAGAGATATTGGCAAGGAAAAGCTGTCTTGTACCATTGCATTTTTCTCCCAAACGAAGGACACTAGAAAGAAAATTTTAAAGCCTCCTGTTAGGCCATCATCTACACGACATAGCCCTAAATTTTCCAATGCGCAGCTCTTTGCAAAAGAGAGATATTGGCAAGGAAAAGCTGTCTTGTACCTTTGCATTTTTCTCCCAAACGAAGGTCACTAGAAAGAAAATTTTAAAGCCTCCTGTTAGGCCATCATCTACACGACATAGCCCTGAATTTTCCAATGCGCAGCTCTTTGCAAAAGAGAGATATTGGCAAGGAAAAGCTGTCTTGTACCATTGCATTTTTCTCTCAAACGAAGGGCACTAGAAAGAAAATTTTAAAGCCTCCTGTTAGGCCATCATCTACACGACATAGCCCTGAATTTTCCAATGCGCAGCTCTTTGCAAAAGAGAGATATTGGCAAGGAAAAGCTGTCTTGTACCTTTGCATTTTTCTCCCAAACGAAGGTCACTAGAAAGAAAATTTTAAAGCCTCCTGTTAGTGCTTCATCTACACGTTATAGCCCTGAATTTTCCAATGCTTATCTCTTTGCAAAAGAGAGATATCGGCAAGGAAAAGCAGCATTGTACTTTTGCATTTTTCTCCCAAACGAAAGACACTAGAATGAAAATTTTAAAGCCTCCTGTTAGGCCATCATCTACACGACATAGCCCTGAATTTTCCAATGCGCAGCTCTTTGCAAAAGAGAGATATTGGCAAGGAAAAGCTGTCTTGTACCTTTGCATTTTTCTCCCAAACGAAGGACACTAGAAAGAAAATTTTAAAGCCTCCTGTTAGGCCATCATCTACACGACATAGCCCTGAATTTTCCAATGCGCAGCTCTTTGCAAAAGAGAGATATTTGCAAGGAAAAGCTGTCTTGTACCATTGCATTTTTCTCCCAAACGAAGGACACTAGAAAGAACATTTTAAAGCCTCCTGTTAGGCCATCATCTACACGACATAGCCCTGAATTTTCCAATGCGCAGCTCTTTGCAAAAGAGAGATATTGGCAAGGAAAAGCTGTCTTGTACCTTTGCATTTTTCTCCCAAACGAAGGTCACTAGAAAGAAAATTTTAAAGCCTCCTGTTAGGCCATCAACTACACGACATAGCCCTGAATTTTCCAATGCGCAGCTCTTTGCAAAAGAGAGATATTGGCAAGGAAAAGCTGTCTTGTACCATTGCATTTTTCTCCCAAACGAAGGACACTAGAAAGAACATTTTAAAGCCTCCTGTTAGGCCATCATCTACACGACATAGCCCTGAATTTTCCAATGCGCAGCTCTTTGCAAAAGAGAGATATTGGCAAGGAAAAGCTGTCTTGTACCTTTGCATTTTTCTCCCAAACGAAGGTCACTAGAAAGAAAATTTTAAAGCCTCCTGTTAGGCCATCATCTACACGATATAGCCCTGAATTTTCCAATGCGTAGCTCTTTGCAAAAGAGAGATATTGGCAAGGAAAAGCTGTCTTGTACCTTTGCATTTTTCTCCCAAACGAAGGACACTAGAAAGAAAATTTTAAAGCCTCCTGTTAGGCCATCATCTACACGACATAGCCCTGAATTTTCCAATGCGTAGCTCTTTGCAAAAGAGAGATATTGGCAAGGAAAAGCTGTCTTGTACCTTTGCATTTTTCTCCCAAACGAAGGACACTAGAAAGAAAATTTTAAAGCCTCCTGTTAGGCCATCATCTACACGACATAGCCCTGAATTTTCCAATGCGCAGCTCTTTGCAAAAGAGAGATATTGGCAAGGAAAAGCTGTCTTGTACCATTGCATTTTTCTCCCAAACGAAGGACACTAGAAAGAAAATTTTAAAGCCTCCTGTTAGGCCATCATCTACACGACATAGCCCTGAATTTTCCAATGCGTAGCTCTTTGCAAAAGAGAGATATTGGCAAGGAAAAGCTGTCTTGTACCTTTGCATTTTTCTCCCAAACGAAGGACACTAGAAAGAAAATTTTAAAGCCTCCTGTTAGGACATCATCTACACGACATAGCCCTGAATTTTCCAATCCGTAGCTCTTTGCAAAAGAGAGATATTGGCAAGGAAAAGCTGTCTTGTACCTTTGCATTTTTCTCCCAAACGAAGGACACTAGAAAGAAAATTTTAAAGCCTCCTGTTAGGCCATCATCTACACGACATAACCCTGAATTTTCCAATGCGCAGCTCTTTGCAAAAGAGAGATATTGGCAAGGAAAAGCTGTCTTGTTCCATTGCATTTTTCTCCCAAACGAAGGACACTAGAAAGAACATTTTAAAGCCTCCTGTTAGGCCATCATCTACACGACATAGCCCTGAATTTTCCAATGCGCAGCTCTTTGCAAAAGAGAGATATTGGCAAGGAAAAGCTGTCTTGTACCTTTGCATATTTCTCCCAAACGAAGGTCACTAGAAAGAAAATTTTAAAGCCTCCTGTTAGGCCATCATCTACACGACATAGCCCTGAATTTTCCAATGCGCAGCTCTTTGCAAAAGAGAGATATTGGCAAGGAAAAGCTGTCTTGTACCATTGCATTTTTCTCCCAAACGAAGGACACTAGAAAGAAAATTTTAAATTTTCCAATGCGCAGCTCTTTGCAAAAGAGAGATATTGGCAAGGAAAAGCTGTCTTGTACCTTTGCATTTTTCTCCCAAACGAAGGACACTAGAAAGAAAATTTTAAAGCCTCCTGTTAGGCCATCATCTACACGACATAGCCCTGAATTTTCCAATGCGCAGCTCTTTGCAAAAGAGAGATATTGGCAAGGAAAAGCTGTCTTGTACCATTGCATTTTTCTCCCAAACGAAGGACACTAGAAAGAAAATTTTAAAGCCTCCTTTTAGGCCATCATCTACACGACATAGCCCTGAATTTTCCAATGCGCAGCTCTTTGCAAAAGAGAGATATTGGCAAGGAAAAGCTGTCTTGTACCATTGCATTTTTCTCCCAAACGAAGGACACTAGAAAGAAAATTTTAAAGCCTCCTGTTAGGCCATCATCTACACGACATAGCCCTGAATTTTCCAATGCGCAGCTCTTTGCAAAAGAGAGATATTGGCAAGGAAAAGCTGTCTTGTACCATTGCATTTTTCTCCCAAACGAAGGACACTAGAAAGAACATTTTAAAGCCTCCTGTTAGGCCATCATCTACACGACATAGCCCTGAATTTTCCAATGCGCAGCTCTTTGCAAAAGAGAGATATTGGCAAGGAAAAGCTGTCTTGTACCTTTGCATTTTTCTCCCAAACGAAGGACACTAGAAAGAAAATTTTAAAGCCTCCTGTTAGGCCATCATCTACACGACATAGCCCTGAATTTTCCAATGCGCAGCTCTTTGCAAAAGAGAGATATTGGCAAGGAAAAGCTGTCTTGTACCATTGCATTTTTCTCCCAAACGAAGGACACTAGAAAGAAAATTTTAAAGCCTCCTGTTAGGCCATCATCTACACGACATAGCCCTGAATTTTCCAATGCGCAGCTCTTTGCAAAAGAGAGATATTGGCAAGGAAAAGCTGTCTTGTACCATTGCATTTTTCTCCCAAACGAAGGACACTAGAAAGAAAATTTTAAAGCCTCCTTTTAGGCCATCATCTACACGACATAGCCCTGAATTTTCCAATGCGCAGCTCTTTGCAAAAGAGAGATATTGGCAAGGAAAAGCTGTCTTGTACCATTGCATTTTTCTCCCAAACGAAGGACACTAGAAAGAAAATTTTAAAGCCTCCTGTTAGGCCATCATCTACACGACATAGCCCTGAATTTTCCAATGCGCAGCTCTTTGCAAAAGAGAGATATTGGCAAGGAAAAGCTGTCTTGTACCATTGCATTTTTCTCCCAAACGAAGGACACTAGAAAGAACATTTTAAAGCCTCCTGTTAGGCCATCATCTACACGACATAGCCCTGAATTTTCCAATGCGCAGCTCTTTGCAAAAGAGAGATATTGGCAAGGAAAAGCTGTCTTGTACCTTTGCATTTTTCTCCCAAACGAAGGACACTAGAAAGAAAATTTTAAAGCCTACTGTTAGGCCATCATCTACACGACATAGCCCTGAATTTTCCAATGCGCAGCTCTTTGCAAAAGAGAGATATTGGCAAGGAAAAGCTGTCTTGTACCATTGCATTTTTCTCCCAAACGAAGGGCACTAGAAAGAAAATTTTAAAGCCTCCTGTTAGGCCATCATCTACACGACATAGCCCTGAATTTTCCAATGCGCAGCTCTTTGCAAAAGAGAGATATTGGCAAGGAAAAGCTGTCTTGTACCATTGCATTTTTCTCCCAAACGAAGGGCACTAGAAAGAAAATTTTAAAGCCTCCTGTTAGGCCATCATCTACACGACATAGCCCTGAATTTTCCAATGCGCAGCTCTTTGCAAAAGAGAGATATTGGCAAGGAAAAGCTGTCTTGTACCTTTGCATTTTTCTCCCAAACGAAGGTCACTAGAAAGAAAATTTAAAGCCTCCTGTTAGGCCATCATCTACACGACATAGCCCTGAATTTTCCAATGCGCAGCTCTTTGCAAAAGAGAGATATTGGCAAGGAAAAGCTGTCTTGTACCTTTGCATTTTTCTCCCAAACGAAGGTCACTAGAAAGAAAATTTTAAAGCCTCCTGTTAGGCCATCATCTACACGACATAGCCCTGAATTTTCCAATGCGCAGCTCTTTGCAAAAGAGAGATATTGGCAAGGAAAAGCTGTCTTGTACCATTGCATTTTTCTCCCAAACGAAGGACACTAGAAAGAAAATTTTAAAGCCTCCTGTTAGGCCATCATCTACACGACATAGCCCTAAATTTTCCAATGCGCAGCTCTTTGCAAAAGAGAGATATTGGCAAGGAAAAGCTGTCTTGTACCATTGCATTTTTCTCCCAAACGAAGGACACTAGAAAGAAAATTTTAAAGCCTCCTGTTAGGCCATCATCTACACGACATAGCCCTAAATTTTCCAATGCGCAGCTCTTTGCAAAAGAGAGATATTGGCAAGGAAAAGCTGTCTTGTACCTTTGCATTTTTCTCCCAAACGAAGGTCACTAGAAAGAAAATTTTAAAGCCTCCTGTTAGGCCATCATCTACACGACATAGCCCTGAATTTTCCAATGCGCAGCTCTTTGCAAAAGAGAGATATTGGCAAGGAAAAGCTGTCTTGTACCATTGCATTTTTCTCCCAAACGAAGGGCACTAGAAAGAAAATTTTAAAGCCTCCTGTTAGGCCATCATCTACACGACATAGCCCTGAATTTTCCAATGCGCAGCTCTTTGCAAAAGAGAGATATTGGCAAGGAAAAGCTGTCTTGTACCTTTGCATTTTTCTCCCAAACGAAGGTCACTAGAAAGAAAATTTTAAAGCCTCCTGTTAGGCCATCATCTACACGACATAGCCCTGAATTTTCCAATGCGCAGCTCTTTGCAAAAGAGAGATATTGGCAAGGAAAAGCTGTCTTGTACTATTGCATTTTTCTCCCAAACGAAGGACACTAGAAAGAAAATTTTAAAGCCTCCTGTTAGGCCATCATCTACACGACATAGCCCTGAATTTTCCAATGCGCAGCTCTTTGCAAAAGAGAGATATTGGCAAGGAAAAGCTGTCTTGTACCATTGCATTTTTCTCCCAAACGAAGGACACTAGAAAGAACATTTTAAAGCCTCCTGTTAGGCCATCATCTACACGACATAGCCCTGAATTTTCCAATGCGCAGCTCTTTGCAAAAGAGAGATATTGGCAAGGAAAAGCTGTCTTGTACCATTGCATTTTTCTCCCAAACGAAGGACACTAGAAAGAAAATTTTAAAGCCTCCTGTTAGGCCATCATCTACACGACATAGCCCTGAATTTTCCAATGCGCAGCTCTTTGCAAAAGAGAGATATTGGCAAGGAAAAGCTGTCTTGTACCATTGCATTTTTCTCCCAAACGAAGGACACTAGAAAGAACATTTTAAAGCCTCCTGTTAGGCCATCATCTACACGACATAGCCCTGAATTTTCCAATGCGCAGCTCTTTGCAAAAGAGAGATATTGGCAAGGAAAAGCTGTCTTGTACCTTTGCATTTTTCTCCCAAACGAAGGACACTAGAAAGAAAATTTTAAAGCCTACTGTTAGGCCATCATCTACACGACATAGCCCTGAATTTTCCAATGCGCAGCTCTTTGCAAAAGAGAGATATTGGCAAGGAAAAGCTGTCTTGTACCTTTGCATTTTTCTCCCAAACGAAGGTCACTAGAAAGAAAATTTTAAAGCCTCCTGTTAGGCCATCATCTACACGACATAGCCCTGAATTTTCCAATGCGCAACTCTTTGCAAAAGAGAGATATTGGCAAGGAAAAGCTGTCTTGTACCATTGCATTTTTCTCCCAAACGAAGGACACTAGAAAGAATATTTTAAAGCCTCCTGTTAGGCCATCATCTACACGACATAGCCCTGAATTTTCCAATGCGCAGCTCTTTGCAAAAGAGAGATATTGGCAAGGAAAAGCTGTCTTGTACCTTTGCATTTTTCTACCAAACGAAGGTCACTAGAAAGAAAATTTTAAAGCCTCCTGTTAGGCCATCATCTACACGACATAGCCCTGAATTTTCCAATGCGTAGCTCTTTGCAAAAGAGAGATATTGGCAAGGAAAAGCTGTCTTGTACCTTTGCATTTTTCTCCCAAACGAAGGACACTAGAAAGAAAATTTTAAAGCCTCCTGTTAGGCCATCATCTACACGACATAGCCCTGAATTTTCCAATGCGCAGCTCTTTGCAAAAGAGAGATATTGGCAAGGAAAAGCTGTCTTGTACCATTGCATTTTTCTCCCATACGAAGGGCACTAGAAAGAAAATTTTAAAGCCTCCTGTTAGGCCATCATCTACACGACATAGCCCTGAATTTTCCAATGCGCAGCTCTTTGCAAAAGAGAGATATTGGCAAGGAAAAGCTGTCTTGTACCTTTGCATTTTTCTCCCAAACGAAGGTCACTAGAAAGAAAATTTTAAAGCCTCCTGTTAGGCCATCATCTACACGACATAGCCCTGAATTTCCCAATGCGCAGCTCTTTGCAAAAGAGAGATATTGGCAAGGAAAAGCTGTCTTGTACCTTTGCATTTTTCTCCCAAACGAAGGTCACTAGAAAGAAAATTTTAAAGCCTCCTGTTAGGCCATCATCTACACGACATAGCCCTGAATTTTCCAATGCGCAGCTCTTTGCAAAAGAGAAATATTGGCAAGGAAAAGCTGTCTTGTACCATTGCATTTTTCTCCCAAACGAAGGACACTAGATAGAAAATTTTAAAGCCTCCTGTTAGGCCATCATCTACACGACATAGCCCTAAATTTTCCAATGCGCAGCTCTTTGCAAAAGAGAGATATTGGCAAGGAAAAGCTGTCTTGTACCTTTGCATTTTTCTCCCAAACGAAGGTCACTAGAAAGAAAATTTTAAAGCCTCCTGTTAGGCCATCATCTACACGACATAGCCCTGAATTTTCCAATGCGCAGCTCTTTGCAAAAGAGAGATATTGGCAAGGAAAAGCTGTCTTGTACCATTGCGTTTTTCTCCCAAACGAAGGACACTAGAAAGAAAATTTTAAAGCCTCCTGTTAGGCCATCATCTACACGACATAGCCCTGAATTTTCCAATGCGCAGCTCTTTGCAAAAGAGAGATATTGGCAAGGAAAAGCTGTCTTGTACCTTTGCATTTTTCTCCCAAACGAAGGACACTAGAAAGAAAATTTTAAAGCCTCCTGTTAGGCCATCATCTACACGACATAGCCCTGAATTTTCCAATGCGCAGCTCTTTGCAAAAGAGAGATATTGGCAAGGAAAAGCTGTCTTGTACCATTGCATTTTTCTCCCAAACGAAGGACACTAGAAAGAAAATTTTAAAGCCTCCTTTTAGGCCATCATCTACACGACATAGCCCTGAATTTTCCAATGCGCAGCTCTTTGCAAAAGAGAGATATTGGCAAGGAAAAGCTGTCTTGTACCATTGCATTTTTCTCCCAAACGAAGGACACTAGAAAGAAAATTTTAAAGCCTCCTGTTAGGCCATCATCTACACTACATAGCCCTGAATTTTCCAATGCGCAGCTCTTTGCAAAAGAGAGATATTGGCAAGGAAAAGCTGTCTTGTACCTTTGCATTTTTCTACCAAACGAAGGTCACTAGAAAGAAAATTTTAAAGCCTCCTGTTAGGCCATCATCTACACGACATAGCCCTGAATTTTCCAATGCGTAGCTCTTTGCAAAAGAGAGATATTGGCAAGGAAAAGCTGTCTTGTACCTTTGCATTTTTCTCCCAAACGAAGGACACTAGAAAGAAAATTTTAAAGCCTCCTGTTAGGCCATCATCTACACGACATAGCCCTGCATTTTCCAATGCGCAGCTCTTTGCAAAAGAGAGATATTGGCAAGGAAAAGCTGTCTTGTACCATTGCATTTTTCTCCAAACGAAGGGCACTAGAAAGAAAATTTTAAAGCCTCCTGTTAGGCCATCATCTACACGACATAGCCCTGAATTTTCCAATGCGCAGCTCTTTGCAAAAGAGAGATATTGGCAAGGAAAAGCTGTCTTGTACCTTTGCATTTTTCTCCCAAACGAAGGTCACTAGAAAGAAAATTTTAAAGCCTCCTGTTAGGCCATCATCTACACGACATAGCCCTGAATTTTCCAATGCGCAGCTCTTTGCAAAAGAGAGATATTGGCAAGGAAAAGCTGTCTTGTACCTTTGCATTTTTCTCCCAAACGAAGGACACTAGAAAGAAAATTTTAAAGCCTCCTGTTAGGCCATCATCTACACGACATAGCCCTGAATTTTCCAATGCGCAGCTCTTTGCAAAAGAGAGATATTGGCAAGGAAAAGCTGTCTTGTACCATTGCATTTTTCTCCCAAACGAAGGACACTAGAAAGAAAATTTTAAAGCCTCCTGTTAGGCCATCATCTACTCGACATAACCCTGAATTTTCCAATGCGCAGCTCTTTGCAAAAGAGAGATATTGGCAAGGAAAGCTGTCTTGTTCCATTGCATTTTTCTCCCAAACGAAGGACACTAGAAAGAAAATTTTAAAGCCTCCTGTTAGGCCATCATCTACACGACATAGCCCTGAATTTTCCAATGCGCAGCTCTTTGCAAAAGAGAGATATTGGCAAGGAAAAGCTGTCTTGTACCTTTGCATTTTTCTACCAAACGAAGGTCACTAGAAAGAAAATTTTAAAGCCTCCTGTTAGGCCAGCATCTACACGACATAGCCCTGAATTTTCCAATGCGTAGCTCTTTGCAAAAGAGAGATATTGGAAAGGAAAAGCTGTCTTGTACATTTGCATTTTTCTCCCAAACGAAGGACACTAGAAAGAAAATTTTAAAGCCTCCTGTTAGGCCATCATCTACACGACATAGCCCTGAATTTTCCAATGCGCAGCTCTTTGCAAAAGAGAGATATTGGCAAGGAAAAGCTGTCTTGTACCATTGCATTTTTCTCCCAAACGAAGGGCACTAGAAAGAAAATTTTAAAGCCTCCTGTTAGGCCATCATCTACACGACAAAGCCCTGAATTTTCCAATGCGCAGCTCTTTGCAAAAGAGAGATATTGGCAAGGAAAAGCTGTCTTGTACCTTTGCATTTTTCTCCCAAACGAAGGTCACTAGAAAGAAAATTTTAAAGCCTCCTGTTAGGCCATCATCTACACGACATAGCCCTGAATTTTCCAATGCGCAGCTCTTTGCAAAAGAGAGATATTGGCAAGGAAAAGCTGTCTTGTACCTTTGCATTTTTCTCCCAAACGAAGGTCACTAGAAAGAAAATTTTAAAGCCTCCTGTTAGGCCATCATCTACACGACATAGCCCTGAATTTTCCAATGCGCAGCTCTTTGCAAAAGAGAGATATTGGCAAGGAAAAGCTGTCTTGTACCATTGCATTTTTCTCCCAAACGAAGGACACTAGAAAGAAAATTTTAAAGCCTCCTGTTAGGCCATCATCTACACGACATAGCCCTGAATTTTCCAATGCGCAGCTCTTTGCAAAAGAGAGATATTGGCAAGGAAAAGCTGTCTTGTACCTTTGCATTTTTCTCCCAAACGAAGGACACTAGAAAGAAAATTTTAAAGCCTCCTGTTAGGCCATCATCTACACGACATAGCCCTGAATTTTCCAATGCGCAGCTCTTTGCAAAAGAGAGATATTGGCAAGGAAAAGCTGTCTTGTACCTTAGCATTTTTCTCCCAAACGAAGGTCACTAGAAAGAAAATTTTAAAGCCTCCTGTTAGGCCATCATCTACACGACATAGCCCTGAATTTTCCAATGCGCAGCTCTTTGCAAAAGAGAGATATTGGCAAGGAAAAGCTGTCTTGTACCATTGCATTTTTCTCCCAAACGAAGGACACTAGAAAGAACATTTTAAAGCCTCCTGTTAGGCCATCATCTACACGACATAGCCCTGAATTTTCCAATGCGCAGCTCTTTGCAAAAGAGAGATATTGGCAAGGAAAAGCTGTCTTGTACCTTTGCATTTTTCTCCCAAACGAAGGTCACTAGAAAGAAAATTTAAAGCCTCCTGTTAGGCCATCATCTACACGACATAGCCCTGAATTTTCCAATGCGTAGCTCTTTGCAAAAGAGAGATATTGGCAAGGAAAAGCTGTCTTGTACCTTTGCATTTTTCTCCAAACGAAGGACACTAGAAAGAAAATTTTAAAGCCTCCTGTTAGGCCATCATCTACACGACATAGCCCTGGATTTTCCAATGCGCAGCTCTTTGCAAAAGAGAGATATTGGCAAGGAAAAGCTGTCTTGTACCATTGCATTTTTCTCCCAAACGAAGGTCACTAGAAGAAAATTTTTAAAGCCTCCTGTTAGGCCATCATCTACACGACATAGCCCTGAATTTTCCAATGCGTAGCTCTTTGCAAAAGAGAGATATTGGCAAGGAAAAGCTGTCTTGTACCTTTGCATTTTTCTCCCAAATGAAGGACACTAGAAAGAAAATTTTAAAGCCTCCTGTTAGGCCATCATCTACACGACATAGCCCTGAATTTTCCAATGCGCAGCTCTTTGCAAAAGAGAGATATTGGCAAGGAAAAGCTGTCTTGTACCATTGCATTTTTCTCCCAAACGAAGGACACTAGAAAGAACATTTTAAAGCCTCCTGTTAGGCCATCATCTACACGACATAGCCCTGAATTTTCCAATGCGCAGCTCTTTGCAAAAGAGAGATATTGGCAAGGAAAAGCTGTCTTGTACCATTGCATTTTTCTCCCAAACGAAGGACACTAGAAAGAACATTTTAAAGCCTCCTGTTAGGCCATCATCTACACGACATAGCCCTGAATTTTCCAATGCGCAGCTCTTTGCAAAAGAGAGATATTGGCAAGGAAAAGCTGTCTTGTACCATTGCATTTTTCTCCCAAACGAAGGTCACTAGAAAGAAAATTTTAAAGACTCCTGTTAGGCCATCATCTACACGACATAGCCCTGAATTTTCCAATGCGTAGCTCTTTGCAAAAGAGAGATATTGGCAAGGAAAAGCTGTCTTGTACTTTTGCATTTTTCTGCCAAACGAAGGACACTAGAAAGAAAATTTTAAAGCCTCCTGTAGGCCATCATCTACACGACATAGCCCTGAATTTTCCAATGCGCAGCTCTTTGCAAAAGAGAGATATTGGCAAGGAAAAGCTGTCTTGTACCATTGCATTTTTCTCCCAAACGAAGGACACTAGAAAGAAAATTTTAAAGCCTCCTGTTAGGCCATCATCTACACGACATAGCCCTAAATTTTCCAATGCGCAGCTCTTTGCAAAAGAGAGATATTGGCAAGGAAAAGCTGTCTTGTACCATTGCATTTTTCTCCCAAACGAAGGACACTAGAAAGAACATTTTAAAGCCTCCTGTTAGGCCATCATCTACACGACATAGCCCTGAATTTTCCAATGCGCAGCTCTTTGCAAAAGAGAGATATTGGCAAGGAAAAGCTGTCTTGTACCTTTGCATTTTTCTCCCAAACGAAGGACACTAGAAAGAAAATTTTAAAGCCTCCTGTTAGGCCATCATCTACACGACATAGCCCTGAATTTTCCAATGCGCAGCTCTTTGCAAAAGAGAGATATTGGCAAGGAAAAGCTGTCTTGTACCATTGCATTTTTCTCCCAAACGAAGGACACTAGAAGAAAATTTTAAAGCCTCCTGTTAGGCCATCATCTACACGACATAGCCCTGAATTTTCCAATGCGCAGCTCTTTGCAAAAGAGAGATATTGGCAAGGAAAAGCTGTCTTGTACCATTGCATTTTTCTCCCAAACGAAGGACACTAGAAAGAAAATTTTAAAGCCTCCTGTTAGGCCATCATCTACACGACATAGCCCTGAATTTTCCAATGCGCAGCTCTTTGCAAAAGAGAGATATTGGCAAGGAAAAGCTGTCTTGTACCATTGCATTTTTCTCCCAAACGAAGGGCACTAGAAAGAAAATTTTAAAGCCTCCTGTTAGGCCATCATCTACACGACATAGCCCTGAATTTTTTAATGCGCAGCTCTTTGCAAAAGAGAGATATTGGCAAGGAAAAGCTGTCTTGTACCTTTGCATTTTTCTCCCAAACGAAGGGCACTAGAAAGAAAATTTTAAAGCCTCCTGTTAGGCCATCATCTACACGACATAGCCCTGAATTTTCCAATGCGCAGCTCTTTGCAAAAGAGAGATATTGGCAAGGAAAAGCTGTCTTGTACCTTTGCATTTTTCTCCCAAACGAAGGTCACTAGAAAGAAAATTTTAAAGCCTCCTGTTAGGCCATCATCTACACGACATAGCCCTGAATTTTCCAATGCGTAGCTCTT
The DNA here is from genome assembly GCF_028390025.1 of Pseudophryne corroboree. Classification (NCBI taxonomy): domain Eukaryota; kingdom Metazoa; phylum Chordata; class Amphibia; order Anura; family Myobatrachidae; genus Pseudophryne; species Pseudophryne corroboree. The sequence continues at coordinate 548,399 of NW_026970062.1, forward strand.
TGCAAAGAGAGATATTGGCAAGGAAAAGCTGTCTTGTACCATTGCATTTTTCTCCCAAACGAAGGACACTAGAAAGAACATTTTAAAGCCTCCTGTTAGGCCATCATCTACACGACATAGCCCTGAATTTTCCAATGCGCAGCTCTTTGCAAAAGAGAGATATTGGCAAGGAAAAGCTGTCTTGTACCTTTGCATTTTTCTCCCAAACGAAGGTCACTAGAAAGAAAATTTAAAGCCTCCTGTTAGGCCATCATCTACACGACATAGCCCTGAATTTTCAATGCGTAGCTCTTTGCAAAGAGAGATATTGGCAAGGAAAAGCTGTCTTGTACCTTTGCATTTTTCTCCCAAACGAAGGACACTAGAAAGAAAATTTTAAAGCCTCCTGTTAGGCCATCATCTACACGACATAGCCCTGGATTTTCCAATGCGCAGCTCTTTGCAAAAGAGAGATATTGGCAAGGAAAAGCTGTCTTGTACCATTGCATTTTTCTCCCAAACGAAGGTCACTAGAAAGAAAATTTTAAAGCCTCCTGTTAGGCCATCATCTACACGACATAGCCCTGAATTTTCCAATGCGTAGCTCTTTGCAAAAGAGAGATATTGGCAAGGAAAAGCTGTCTTGTACCTTTGCATTTTTCTCCCAAATGAAGGACACTAGAAAGAAAATTTTAAAGCCTCCTGTTAGGCCATCATCTACACGACATAGCCCTGAATTTCCAATGCGCAGCTCTTTGCAAAAGAGAGATATTGGCAAG